>NC_092808.1:62184824-62484824 GCF_040954645.1 Diabrotica undecimpunctata | reverse complement strand
TTAAAATAATTTAATATAGGTCGAATCTCATAAAGCCTGTCTTGAATAACTTCACCTTCAGCAGGATTTTGAACAAAAGGTATTCTCTAAGAATAATCAAAAACCGATCTCGACCCATATTATAATGAAAACATCTTAAATTAAAAAGCGGATCAGTCCTCCAATAACCATTAATTCAATTCGTTTTCCATGTTCCCATATGGAGCAGTAACCCTAGAAATACTTTGAGTTCGGAAACTGTAATTGGTTTCCATATTGTTATTCGAGATTTTTTATCACTTGTAGTTAAGAATATTTCTTCGGCATATTTATTTGTTTCATTCACAATCAAGTTAAAAAACTCTCATCTGCAATGAGAAAAAAATAATCAATTGGAGTATTGTTTTCTCGCCTTTCTACTAATAGTTTTCTAGCGCTGGAAAAATCAAAAATTTTCAGGTTAGGTTTATCATTCTACATAATCTGATTTTGTTGACTTAAATTTACATTTTCATCTTCTTCATCATTTCATGAATTCTTCTTCAGTAGGTATTAAATTTATGTTGATCAATATTTTTTCCATTATAATCGTCAGCTAGAAAAATAATCACATGTACCTAACTTATTTACACATATTAATAGCACACCTACCGAAATCATTATCGGATGACACGTCGCTCTCGTCATCGTCTTTAGCCTCTACAAATTCTTCCTTACTAACTGAATGAGTTAGTAAATATTCAAGTTCTTCGTTTGTCAGGCATTGTCTATTTCTAATAAGCAATTTTGGTTTTTTAGCACGTGAACGAACATCCCGGCTGATCGTCATCAGCCATTTTGAACTAAAAAAAATATTATCTCAAACACTATGCTAATTTTAATAACGTAAAATGGTTTAGCTATATAAAAAAAATTTAACATATAATAAATATATGTTAAATAAAATATTATAACAGTAAGTATGTGTTTTTAAAAAACGTGAGTGGACGCATCTGTTAGTTTCATTCTATCTCGAGTTAATTTAGCGAGTTATTTTTCGAAATTTATATTAAACGACTATACTATAATCTGATATTTAGACATAAAAGAACTCCCTCGTAATAAATTGACGATGTTTTTGTATACAGCCTTAAGAACATTATTTAATATTAATAACCTCTTCTTTAACTAAGCATAGATCATTTATTAGGCAATGGTTTTCAAGTTTACATGGACGATTGGTCGTTTCAACTACAAAAATGTTGGTTAAGCTGCGTCAGTAATCATTAAAGCCTTCGATTTATTTGTAGAATTAAAAGATTTGTTAATCAAATTTTTTTGTTAACATGTATCGAAGAGTCAAGATTTACAATTTAAATAGATACAAGATGTTATCTAGAAACAGTTGTTTTCATCGACGACTTTATTTTGGTTAGCATTTTTATTTGAATGATGAACGAGTCAGTTGGATTTATAAGGATTATTATATAAAGTAAGGATTTTTGGTGTTGAAGCTTCATCTTATTATATAAAATGATATATTAAAATAAATTTATTAGGGGTAAATATTTATTACCCTTCTGTTAAAAAAAAAGAAAATATTATTTTCGAGGACTTTCAAGGAATTACAAACTATGGAGGTGAAACTCGCAGACAGCTTTCAATACATCAGTCTTAAAATGAATACACCAAAAACAAAACAATGAAAAACTCAGGCGAACCTAGACGTATAACTATAATTGTCAATGGGATAAAACAAGTCCAAGAATATATTTATCTAGGCCACATTCTGAAACTTAACAAAGAGAACCAAAGTATAGAAATAATTAGAAAAGCACGACTGGCACGAACACGATTTGAAAAATTCAGTTGGATACATAAGAACCGCAAAATACCTTAACGCTTTGAGAAGCAATGTGTTCAACCAGTGTGCCCTTCCTATCATAACATATGGATATGTCAAATCCGCACCCTAAAGGAGATAAATATGAACAAACTAGCCACAATAGAAAGGAAAATGAAAAGGGCAATGATTCATTCACGACTACCAGATCGAAAAAAGAACGACTGGGTAAGCTTAAAAACAAAAGTCGAGGAAACAAAAATTGCTTTACTCAAATGCGGCTTCGAAGGCCACACTGATAAACAGAAAAAAAACCAAAATTAGGAAGCCACAATACGATATTGGAGACACTACAAAGGTATACCACAGATGGGATCGGTAGATGACATCAAAAAATGACAAATAAATTGAAACTATGTTGCTCAGGATAGAGGTTGTTTGAAAGAGTTGGGAATGGCCTATGTCAAAAAATTGATGATAGAAGGCCAATATGAACTACCTTCTACCAAGAGGCAAAAAGAAGTAAAAAACAGTGTACAACAATACAACAATATCATTAAAGCAAAGACGGTTACTTAATAGAAGATTAGAATAGGCGAGAACTTAAAGATAGTAAGATCACTTCAAAGAACTACTTCAAAAGAAAAACCAAAAAAGGGATGAGTATTAAATGGAAGTATAATGGAACTATAAAGAATACAACATTGCGATTACTACGGATATTCCCGGTGAAATAACAAAATATGAAAGAAAATAGTAAAGCCATGATGAATATATAGCCCCGTAAGAAAACATTTAGAACAAGAATAATGGTCAAAAGCAAGAAATCAGTCTATAACATTCCGTAACAAAAAGATGATAAAAGATAATATGAGAATTACAAGAGAATTGCTTTGAGAAAGAACTATTAGAGGTATACTAACTAGACAAATGCCTTAATGAGCTGTTTCCTAGCAGTTTTACCAATAAATACTTTTGTTTACTAGTTGTACACTTACATTCATTATTTTTGTATTTTATTTCTTTAAATATCGAAAAAACGACAATAACTTAAAAAAAAGTACTTCGCTTGTGTGTAACTAATTCATAACAAACTAAGCCGAAAGGCGAACACTGCCGCTAACAAACAGCCTTGGTGGCACGTGACCGTAACCATCCAGTCTCATAGGCTGAAAGAGGGAATGTGAGTTCTGCAAGTTAAAATAAACGGCGGAGAATGTTAGTTTTGGGATAAAAATGCGATTTTTATTTATTAATTTTTACAAGAGACTGTTAGTTCTGCTCTCCCAAACTTTGAAAAATTGAGTATTTCCATGTGGAGAATACTAAACAACTAAAAATACATTTTTGGCAAAAAGAAGAGAATGTGACTTTTGCATCTATACCCTTCAAATGGCAAATCCACTCTTTAAAAATACGTTGGTATTAAATTTTGTTTCTATAATATACTTCGTTACAACATAAAAGTAGTAGTATTTTGAATTATTTTAGTACAAAAATTTTGTCTATTCTATATGAATGAATGAATACTCTTTGATACTAAATTTTGTCCCATTTTCATATAATTGGTTTTCCGTTCATTGATAATCAGCCTATATTCCTTCGCTTTCTTTTCAAGTAATTTAAATATCCTCAGCAACTCATTTGTTTCGTATTATTAGTAATATATCATGGGCATATGCAAGAACTTGGCTCTTTTTATCATACATTGTCTCTTTTGATTTATACCAATTTCCTTAAATATCGTTTTTAGTAAAAAATAACAGGGACGTGCTGATAATGGATCTCCTGCTTTCAATACCTTTTGTACGTGGAATTTTCTGACAATATATCTTATTCTTATACAATACATATTCATTCCACATATTTTAGATTCAGTTAACTCTAATGTCATTTTTTTGTTTAATCAACTTTATTCCTATTCCTATTACTCTAATATTAATTATTTGGAGAACTTAATTTAACAACGGTGGGCTTTATTTAAAAAGAAAAAATTTGGATCATTTTAAGCACAAAAATTAGGTCAATGACAAATCTACTCTTTATAAAAATTCCTTGAAACTTCAGTACAAGCTCATTGAGGAATTTGTCTAGTTAGTTTACCTCTAATAGATCTTTCGAGGATTTTTATATATTTTATCAAACAAGGCAATTCTCTTGTAATTCTCACATTATCTTTTATCACCTTTTTGTTACGGAATATTATAGACTGATTTCTTGCTTTTGACCATTATTCTTGTTCTAAATTTTTTCTTATGGGGCTATATACAGACAGTATACGAGTGAAGACACCGGAAAAATAAAAGAGAAGTGAGGCAAAAAAATGCAGGTATTTAACCTAACTTTAATCTTAACTATGCATTGTTAAATTCCAGATGCCTTGCTTCAGAATTCTTGCTTAACTTAAATGTTTAGAAAAAAAATAGACGATAGCCAATCTAACTGATGTTTATCTTCCGTTTTTTTTTAATATTTGGCAAAAGGCTTCCCGAACTTCCCAACATGCAACCGCTATAGTGGCTCACTATTAGGCAGAACAATATTAGCCCAGGATATTAGACGCTTTCACTCATAGTTTTATGCAACACAGGATAAAATATCGCAAGATAATTTTATCTTAAAACATTGTACTATGCAGCAAATCCAAAGAAGAAGTTCTAAAAATAATAGGAATACAGGCCAACAAGCTAGAGCAAAATATTCTATACGAAACAATGAAAAGAAAAATGTCCCAGTTTGCTACACTACATTTTTGGAAACCTTAAATGAATCAGGATTTAGGGTGAATCACTTAGCCCAAATTTATTTTACTATTGGTAAAATTCCAAAAGATAGAATTGTAGGGGACAGAACTTCTCACAAGTTTACAGCCAAAAAAGCCAGTATTATGGTCTTTTAAGTTGGTCGGTAAATAAAAAGTTTTATTTCAAACGCTTAGCCAACACCATTAGTGAATAAGATTTTGTTTAATACTATCCATAACGAAGATACTTCACCTTCCTTCGCGACTAACAATGCTGATCCTGATGTCTTAGTGGGAACGTAGTCTCGGATACTCCTATCAACAAATATTTTTCATTACCATATTTCAGAGATATCACTCCGGGATTAACAAGGATTCTGAAAAGTGTTGAAAATAGCTTTGGTAATAATAATAACAACATTAAACTTAATGTGGCTTGTAAATCAGCCCTAACAATTAATAATCTTTATTCTAAAATAAAAGATAAGACTCCCATAGATAGGCTTAGTAACATTGTCTACAACATTCCATGCCTCTCTTGCAGAAATTCCTACATCGGCCAAACATCTCAATTATTGAAATCACGCATTACACTACACAAAAGTGATTTTTGACTTCACCCTAACCGCTGTGCATTAGCCAAACATGTCCATTCCACTGGTCATCTCATGGACTATACTAACACTACAATTCTCCACCGTGAGAACAATAAATCTAAAAGAGAGTTCATTGAAATGTCTTATATTTTCCTTAACGATTTCTCCATCAATGTTAACAATGACATTAAGATTTTAAGCGATATATACCACTGCTTACTTAAATCAGATACCAAGAACAATACAATATTACAGATAACTAACTTGACTGATATATTCATTAACCACTAACCTACTTTAATAATTAATTTTCATTAACTAAAAAAGACAACATTTCCTTGCTTTTCTTAAATACATCTCAATAAGATATTATTATATTAATACATGAACAATATAATATAATTAAAAAAAAATTTTCAATTAAGAAAATCTGAAATAATATTTCCCTATACTGGGATTTAACTTCATTCGGTAAGGTTCGGTACCAATGAACCTTAACGACATAAAGATTCAAAAGAACTACTTGAATTATCAGCACGTGCGTTCTGGTAAAACAAAACCTCATATTTAAACTTTCTAACAATCAAAACTTAGTTATTGCCGACAATTCAAAGAATTACCTCCTTTTAAATGTAGTTACATTGGGTTTCTCGATTAACCTTGGGTAAACCTTTGCGTTCTAAGTTCAAAACTACCATAACTTTTCAATGTTAAAAAAAACTTTTTTTTGCACATAGTAACAAAACACACCACTCTGTTGTTACTAAGTTTTTTAACATTCTAACTCTACAATTCTAAGTTACGGTAAGATCAATAATGTTTTTAATAGATAATATATGGTAGCTAATTATAATTTACTCTCTTTCAGCCCTGAAGAAGCCAAATTAATTCTCTTTTGCGAAAACGTTCGGCGAAACAATTGATACTTATTAAAGTCTTTCTTGCAGATTTCCCCAATATTGAAGAGTTTACTATTTAACTTATCTGCAAAGATTAAATTTCTTTTCTCTCTCTCTCTCTCTCTCTCTCTCTCTCTATATATATATATATATATATACATATATATATATATATACATATATATATATACATATATATATATATATATATATATATATATATATATATATATATATATATATATACATATACATATAGATTATATTTGATATTTATATGTGTTCACATGGTGTTTTATAGATGCAGTTCTTTGATTTCTTTTGTGTATTGGTAAGTTTGATTTTGAATAGAATGGATCTTAGTTTATTTAATTATTGGATCAAAATTGGATATTAATGGATCAAAAGTTATTTTGATCGTTGTTATGATGTTGTATTTAGTTCCTACCCTTTTTAGTTTTTCTGATAATCTCTTTATATATGTTATTGTTGTTATTTTTCAATCTCTTCTTGTGAACGTTTCTGGAATGCTTATGTTATTATGTTGTTTCCTTTTTTCAATCTTATAAAATTCGTTGTTTATAAATGACAATCATTTTTTAGTAGAACCTTTGCTAGTCTCCTTTTTGAAAAGGTTTTTTGGGTTCTATCATAATATAATAATTTGATAATTATCTTTTTATAGTCATTTTGGGGTTTAAGTGATAATTTAAATATTTATTAGTGTAGTTTGGTTTTCTGTAAACTTTGGTTCCATATTCTGTATCCCCTTTTGTGATTAACACACCCAGAAAAACTAGTGAGGTGTTTTTTGGTTTTTTTTGTGGTAAATTTTATTCATTTTTCTTTACTGTTGATGCCAATCAGAAATTTTTCAATACTTCTGATCCGTGAGTCCAAATGAAGAAAACCTTATATACATATCTCCACCATAGTGTGAGATTTTGTTCATGTTTATGCTTAACGTTTTGTTCTAACTTATTTTATGAAAATATCTGCTAATAATAGAGACAATGAAGTGCCCGTGCCTACTCCAAAATATATAAAAGTCGTTACCTAGTCGTAAACAAGTGTTGTCTGTGTATAGTGTTAGTAGCTCCATTATGTCATGTTCATCGTCAATGTATCTTCCAACTCTAATTTAGTTCTTAATATTTTTAAAGATTTCGTAATGTGTCGTTGTAATTATGTCGTAGCTTTATTTTTTCCTGTCATTTACAACACTGATGTGATCAAGTGATTGTTATTACCGCAGTTGGCACTAATTTTGTAGCTTTTATGAAATCCATATAAAATAAATATTTAAAAATAATCGTCTCCACCACTGCGATTCCAATTCCAATTCATCTTTCTTTGCCTTTGGCGCATATCATTAATTAAATTTTTTCCGTAGAGTGACACTTACATTAGACCACGTTTTGCTTTTATGTGTAATAGACCCTGCAGCTCTGTCGTCTATGTTCTTATTCTGGTATGGAAAATGAATAAATCACACCCTAGTGTTAAAATCAAACTCGAATTTCTAAAGGATATTTGAACAATCCGCCCCGTTCCCACGGAGCACGAGGTGATAATAGATTTTGGTGACCAATGACGCTACAGCAGCTACCAGATCAGGGTTGTATTGAAATTTAGTGTAGAAAGAAATTTACTATAGGTAACACAGAAGGTAAATATTATTCAATATATACATATATATATATATATATATATATATATATATATATATATATATATATATATATTATTAATAGTTCAATATTTTATTTTTAACACGCCACCCAAAGTTAAATTCAAAGGCATCTCGATACTATCATATTTTAACTTTGATTATAAATCTGTGCTTAGGTTTTCGGGATCCTGACCTATTTAACCAAAAAATATAGTAGCTCAAGTATAATAACAACACTAAAAAGAATCACATTGAGAGAATATCAGCATGGTGTACTTTGTAGATGACACTTTACTTAAGAGGTAACTCGAGGAAAAGTTAAATGAGCTGTTTCATAAATTTTATCAAATAAGTAGCAAGCTCAACATGAACATACTAATGGAGAAGATGATATCCATGACAACAGCTATACAGCAAATAATGTTAAAGTTTGCGGTCAATCACGGTAATGTAGAAACAATTTTAATCTAATATGAAAACCTCCGTCAAAATTGTCACAGTCAATCAAATTCGATATTTTAGTAATTAGTGCAGTCGTCAGAGATTTGACCTCTACGGTCGCTGAAAATCATACGCACAAGCTGAATTTTGCTGAGAATGTCATTTTTTGGGACAATATGCGGAAAAGTTTATTACTGCTACCCCCCGGCTTCCCTCTTAAAACCAAAGAATCTGTACATCATCATTATTATCATCAGGCAACCTTTTCTGTCCACTGCTGGACATAGGTCGCTCCCATTTTTCGAAACTTTTCTCGGTTATGTGCGTCTTGTTGCCATTTCTTGGATATTCGTTTAATGTTGTCCATCCAGCGTGTTGGTGGTCGTCCTCTGCTGCGTTTGTCTTCTCTTGGGTGCCAGTCAATTAGTTTTCTGGTCCATCTTGAGTATTTTAGTCTCGCTATGCGACCATTCAGCTTGGCTATACGTTCGACGACATCAGTGATACCTGTTCTTTTCCTTAGGTCTTGGTTTCTTATTTTGTCTTTTCTTGTCACGCTGAGAATCGATATTTTCATGCGCCTTTGTGCCACTCGCATCTTTAGTGCTGTTGTTTTTGGAAGAGTGAGAGTTTCTGCTTAGAATGTCATAATAAGATAAACGCATTGGTCAAATGTCTTCCGTTTCATAGCTATCGGGATGTTGCTCTTAAATATGTCTCTTAGTGAACCATACGCCGCCCAAGCAAGTGTTATTCGTCTTTGAAATTCACAAGTCTGATTATTCTTGCTTATAGCCGAGATATATGTACTTTTCTGTCAATTCTACCACTTAATTTCGCTGGGAACCAAATTTCTCATAAATTTGGTCTTACTGATGTTCATTTTTAGACCTATTGTTAAAGATATTGATATTGTTATTGATAAAGATTGTTTTCTAATTCTTGTAGAATTTGTTGTGCTTCACGCAGATCTTCGGAAATAAGTACTATATCGTCGACAAAACGCAAATCATTGAGAATTTCCCTGTCTATTTTTATTCCTCTATTTTGCTACTTTAGCATTTTAAAGGCGTATTCGACGACCGGTATAACTAATTTAGGCGAGAGAGTGCTGCCCTGTCTCACACCTCGCTTTATGTGAATTTCTCTGGTGGTATCACGTAGTTTTACACGCATTGTGGCGTTTTCGTACAATGTTTGTACTAACTTTGTAAGCCCGTAGTCTATTCTACTATCGTTCAGATCAGTTTTAATGCTGTTTAATTTCACGGTATCGAGGGCTTTGTGAAAGTCTACGAAGATAAGTACCAGTGATCTGTTATACTCTAACGAATTGTTTTTTGATAAAAAAAAATCGATAGAATAAAAGTGTATGTACATAGAATAAATAGTTCAAAGAAAAAATATAGCTCAGATAATTTTGAATAAGAATGTTTATTAGCACTTTTTGTGCAGAATGAACCCTTCTCTTAGAAATAATGCTTGAAGCGACCGGCGATGTTAAATGTTAGTTACCCGCCCGAAATCAACATTAAATAAAATTTGTATCATCTCAGTATAAAGTATATCAACAGTAAAAACTCGATACCTCTTGATTGGAGTGTCTTATCGATTCATGATTTTTTTGTGTTTTTTACCAAATGAAGTCAGTTTCCATAAATTTGTTTAATAAATAAACGTTGTTCGTTTTTGCAATTTTTTACGATTCTCATGAGATCAAAGAAATTTAACAATTTCATTGACCGGTGGTAGTGGATTTTCCATTGTTAGAGTCTACAAATTAGAGTCTTTGGTAACAAATATAACATTTAAAATATGCTTAAAAAGCGCAGATTTTAAACTTTCACATTACAAACGATTGCATGTCATGGAAAATACCTACACGAACATTGTATTGAGTGCAACTTATAGCTGAAGTTGTGTTGTTTGGAAAAAAAAATAATTGAAAAAAAAAGGAGTTTTAAACGTTTTAGATTGTTTGTAATGTGTAATTTTAAATTTAGCATTTTTTGGCCATATCTTACAAAACTCAATAACTACTGAAATTTTATGCTATGGGTTTTAAAGATTAAATGAAAAATACATATTGACCAGTCAATGAAAGTACTAAATTTTATTGATCTCATGAGAATCATAAAAATTACAAAAGTCGTGCAACGTTTATTTATATAACACCTTTATAAAAAATTACTTTATTTGCGGCAGAATACAAAAACTGCATACGAAAGCTGCTTTTTTCATCTTTCAAGCGCATTTTGATTTCTGTCGAATATTGTCGAACAGGTATTGAATTTTTACCGTCGAGTTGATACAAATTTTATTTAAAATTGATTTCGCGCGCGTTGCTGACGTTTAAAACCGCTGGTCGCTTCAAGCGTTGTTTCCGAGAGAATGGTTTATTCTACACAAACAGCGCTAATAAATATTTTTGTTTAAATTATCTCAGGTACATTTTTTATTTTTAATATTTTTTTCTACTGCTTACAGATTCTTGCTAAATTGATTTTTTCCGTTTTCCCCTTCAACGACGATAAGTTTTAGGGAGAAGCCCAGAGGTAGGAGTGGTAAACTTTTCTACATATTTTTAAAGTTCATAAAATTTACGTTCTCAGTAAAATTAAGCTAGTTCGTATAATTTTTAGAGGTACAGTGGCACTTTCGACTCTGAAGACTGGAGTAAATCATTTGTCATCAAAATCAGAATCGCATCTTTTTAAATGTTCAAGAAAATAGTGTTTTGATATAATTTGTATACAGTAATTAATAATTATACTTTCGTTTTTTTAATAAAAACAACAACGCCAATATTAACGACAACGACGGTGTTGACGCAATATGAGTTTTAGTGAATTTAATTAATTAGCAACTGACCTACGCATTACTACAAACAATCGTAAGCTTATTTAAACAAAACTATACGTGAAAATGGTCATGTTTTTAATTGTTACTTTAGTAAAGTAAAAACGAGTTATTTATAAATTTACTAAAAGATTCTAATACTGAAGTATCATCTGTTAAAAATATCGTTTCGTGCAATAACGTTAAGAAGCTGTCTGAAAAAATCTTTAAAAAAATGGGGGGAGCATATTTTACAATTTTCTTGACATAACTAGAGAACAAAGAGGAAAATAATAAAGTACGTTTAGTAAAAAAAAAAAAAGAAAATATGGGTCTCTATTGAACCATGCTACTTATTAATTGTCATGGAATATTCAAATATACAGAAGTAAAAAACTATTGATTCTTGGATTGACACAAGGATTTAAGCAAAATTATGTTTCGAAATTGTAGAATTTCCTAAAATTTAATTTTCGATTCTCGATTTTACAGTTTTGGCTTAAAACTCGCCAACATATTGATAGATATATGGTGGTTATTCAAGCAGTTACTCTTGTATCTGATGCAATATTCATAAAGATCTTTTAGAAACTTTTGGTACACACAGAACACTGGTCGGTAACACTTCAGGTGCTTAGCTGGCGAGGAGAATAAAATTTATTTTGCCAATTCTGCTGCTGAGTAGCCGAACATACACATTTCGAATAGAGAGACATCAACTTGGTGGCTCTCTGTCCGGAACATACACTTTTTGCTGATTAAAGTTCAAAAGTCATGTAATAAATGTAAATTCAATCAATCATAGGAAGAAAAACTGTTCTAGGTATCCCTAAAATTAGGTTAAAGTTTAAAAGTCATGTAATAAATGTAAATTCAATCAGTCATAGGTAGAAAAACTGTTCTAGGTACCCCGAAAATTAGGTGACCTTATAGTAAGACAAAGTAAAATAGAGGATGTTCTATTATATATTACCTACCAAAGATAACCTACGTAATGTTCAGTACATAAGCCATTTGTTGTCCTGCCATGGGGAGGTGTGGTGGCATAGCTTGGGTATCAGATAGGTACTACTCCATGACCAAGTGTAAGCGGTTTGATCTTCAGACATATTGTACGAGTTGTGGGGCTAGGTTGTACGCGCGCGCGCCTGTGGGTGTGTGTGTGTGTGTGTGTGTGTGTGTGTGTGTGTGTGTGTGTGTGTGTTTGAATAAACTGCGTAGGATTTTAAAAATGTGTTATTTAGTCAGTATGAACGTAGAAAATATATTAATTAAAAAACATATTGCAAAATATTTGGCAATTTAAAAACAAATCAATTTATTGTTAATTGCTAATAAAAGTAATAAAATGAAATAAAGTTTATGAAATCCTTTACACTTTCATCTTATCTTTAATTTATTTTCTGGTTTGGTGCATATGCACACTTTTTAACTCGATCACGATGCACTTACACAAAATAGTTTTTCTGCTGGTAATCTTTGTTAATCAATTTACAAAATACTGTAATGGTAGACAATCACTAACCAACTCGTGGTCGATAAAAGCACTGCTGAATTTGTTGTTTTGCTTTGTGGAACTCAATTCAAGTTCTTATTCTGTCTTAAAATATTGAAAATGAATTTCCTTTTATTAACCCATATTTTCATAAGTAACTCATTTTTTTTAACAATTTTGAAATTGCATTACATATTTTATGTTCCGTTTCAACAACACTGTTCCCGGGATCAAAGGACATCAATTTCGATATACGCCACCAATATAAAGTTATCGGTATGTTTAAAGGTTTATTTGCACACTTACAAATAAATCATTTATAAACTAGTTCCTCATTAAGTACTACAGATTATTAAACAAACCTCTATGTAACTAAAAAAATTGTGATTAATGATATACGCTAGCAGCTGTGCTTGTTGAAATTGATATATTTCTGTTTTTAACCTATAAAATGTTTAACAGGCTTTAACAGATTAAGTCCGTTAAATATTTTTTATTCGGCAGGAACGTATAAAATTAAAATTGTTCTTATATGGGCAACACTAATTCAAACGTAAGCCGTCCTAACAAATTTATTAACTTCAGAAATTGTACTATCATTAATAATAAAACCAAAAAAAAATCAAGGTGGCTATTTATTGGAAATAAATACTTTTTAAGCTATTCTGACATACAAGATTTTTAGTATAGTATTAATCTTAATTCTTCTCCGCTTTTTTTTTGATATTTTCTTTCAGAATAACACTACAGGAATTGTTTTTTATTATTTTAATGCGTGTGACGCATTTAAATTGGAAAAACCTTTAGAAAATTTGAATTAACCGATTTTAACCATTTTTTTTAACATCATGACGTAATAAATGTTTATTTCAAGGCAAATTTTAAAATTTTTATTAAACTTTTCAGGGTATACTTTAATACTATTTCTTAGTTGTTATTTGGAGAATTTTTATTAGCGATTTTTTATCTGGGTTATTAGCGAATCTTAACTCTGGGTTAAGATTGTCTTATAGGGCAAATGGGCGGTATGGCAATTAGGAGAGATAGCAAATAGCTACCTACGATAAAAATTTCCCAAAAATATTTTTATTAATAACGAAGTTATGACATTTAAAAATTATAAAACTCATTAAGCTAGGAGTCATAAAAGAACACACTTTCAACAGACCTTCATGAAAACATACCTTTAGTTTAAATCAATTACCCTTTTAGCTGCTTGCATTTATTGCAGCACTTAGCTTCGGTTCGGTTGGAGAAGGGTGTTTAAATAGATATATTGCTGAACGAATAGACCTTAGTTAGAGTAAGGTGTCTCGTACATAATATCGCTATCTGGAGACTAGTGACCGAATTCGCTTTGGAAGAAACCACCAACAACTGCCAATTTAATCTATACCCATCTTGTACTTCCTTTCGAAAAACGAAGACCAATGATTTTGCTTGAGACTATGCTGACGAACGTATTGACGTAATCTACGTTTAAGCATCCATCCGATACACCAGTATCTTCCAGTCTACTTGGTAGATTCATTTATAATTTCAACGTACTATGTCAATCTTTTTGTTTTCTGGCCAGGTCTGGAACGATCTTCTTCTAGACCGTTCTTATTATTTTTTTTTATAATCAAAAGTATCTCTCTAAGGTGGTTTGTAAGATAATAACATTACCAACTCGAAGTAAAAAAATAATAAGTACTGAAAAAATTCTACATACATTTTCTAGGTCCACACTCCTATTCTATTCAAAAGATCTTCACAACGTACCTGTCTCTTTTAAGTCCAATATGAATATCAGATCAACAATCAATACAAAAATTTTAGTTCGTATGCTATACAAGTCTATGGTTGATAAGCTCTGTTATGCTTCTTGTAAAACAGTTTACATTGGCCAAATTAGCAGGAAAATAGAGATCCGCATGCCATTTCAGAACATCTAGAATTAATTAATAAATACAAAAACACAGACATCTGCAATACTAATTTTGCTTTCTCCAACCACATTCTATCATTAAACCTTTCTATTCTCTGCTAGATGTAAAACTTATACACACATGCAAAAAGAACAATATATTGGATATTCTGGAATCTTATGAGATTGGTAGAGCTGAATCAAATGATTTTGAAATAGTTTTGAATGAGCAGCTACCGTTCCCCCTTTAATCAATCTCATGTTAAATTCAAAAGTCATTCATTGCCTATCTAAGTCTACAACTAAACTCTCTTTCGAAAACTACCTAGCTGCACTCTGGTTTTAACAGCTTTTATAGTTATCTCAGATATCGTTAACATCCATTAGATTTTACATCAATTTCCATACCCCTTGAAATAGTAATTACCAAGTATTACCGAATAGTTTATGGATTGACGGTAGGTAAGTTAATACTGACACATGTCACAAATTCAGAAGAGGTACTCAGAAGAGACCAATTGGACTTTTGGAGTCCTTGTTAACAATGATCTCATATGGCGATGATAACCTATCCTATTTCTTTTAATTATACTCCGTAAGAAGCAAATTTTCACATTAAATAATCTTCTCTCCACTAAGTTCTTTCATAAAGTTGTATATTCCTGTTACGTTGTTGTAAATCATTTTAGATTTACCTACTTTCTCCTAAATTTAGATCTGAGGATGACAGAGATGTCGAAGCGCATCCAATGTTTTAAATAATAAAGAATTTTTACAATTTTGTGGTTTTACTTCAAGTTAGTAATTGTATTATCTATATTTTATTTTAAATTTGTAAAATATTATTCGATATAATTTGCTTTCAGATTTTTTGTTAAAACGATGCCTGTTAAATAAAACAATTAATTAATATTCCTTTTTGTAAATCGTCCATAAATTGAAAGATGGTTCTTTTCGTATACCAAGCTTATGCACCAGAATATGGTGATAAATAGTACTATGATAGAATATATATTCAATTTAAGAGCATAAAACGACATTTGCTACAATTCTTGAAACAAATATCTTCACAATCTAATTACGTTGATTTCACAGTGTATTTATTTATAATGTTAGAATATTTACAAAATAATAGATTTTGTATTATATTTCATGATAAAATGACACCCTAACTTTACTAGAAAAAGACTGCGCATCGCAAGCACCTGATATAATTTGCAACACGTGCTTCAAGTCACGCTACGACTTCCTCTCATTTAATTCCTAAGTTAAAACAAATGAGGGTACCTGCTACGAGAGTGACGGATCATAGTGAACTGATGCGTTGGTGCGTTAGTGTGCGTGCTTTGCATTTAGTCGGCTTCATTAGATGTTTTTTCTTCCGTTTTTAGGACTGACAGGTACATGGCAAAGATACCGAGTAAGGTATACGTTGTGGTTAGCTGCTTTATTTGGTAAATTTACTGTTAGCGAAGCGGCGATAGTCAGCGACGTAGGATGATCAAACAGAACTGTCGCAGTTTTAAACATTAGAATTTTTATCAGAAATCTCTAAATAGAATTTTGATTATGGCCTTAGATGAAATTAATAAGGAAGGTTGACAACAATTTTATGAAGCTATTATATGTCAGCAGTAGAAAGTTAAAAATCAAATTCAAAAATTTAAATAAGTTAATAAGTTTATAATATATATATATATATATATATATATATATATATATATATATATATATATATATATATATATATATATATATATATATTGTGTATTTTGGGGTCTTCTAACGAAGGTTGGCGATCACTTCTTTAAATGCTGCCCTTTTTTTTGTAACGTGAAATAGCTGTTCAACACTGAGGTTAGTCCAATCTCTGATATTTCTTAGCCAAGATTTCTTCTTTCTTCCTAAGCCTTTTCTTCCCAAGCCTTTTCTTCCCTCTACTCATCCTTGTATGATGACGTGTAGTAGAAAGTATTTATGGTTTCGAAGTATGTGGCCCAGATGCTTTCTTTCCAGATGTTTTTCTTATTTTAATTGTGATCATAAGCTTTCTGCCATTTCCACACTTTTGCAGTCTAAAGAATTTTAAGAATACGCCTATACAGCCACATTTTGAACGCCTCCATTTTTTTACGGATTGGGCTCTCAGACTCCGAGTCCCAGAACCTAAATCTGATATTCATACTCAATGTCTTATTTGTAAACATTGACTTGTATTTTATAGAGCCTCTTCGAGCTATTTCAATTCTGACCTTTATCTTCTTATTTTGATCTAACTGTGAGTTTATAATTGCTCCGAGGTATTTATAGTTGTCGACTGTTTCTAACGGTTTACCCTTTAATGTCAGGTGCTCAGGTGTCAGTCCAATCTTTTTTGCTTTCTCTGTTAATGATTTCTATAAGAATTTGTCAATCTTCTATATTTTCTACCATGATTGCGATATCTTCTGAAAATCTTATGTTATGAATGATAAATAATAATCCCCTTTCCTTACCTGTGTATTACCCGTAATTTCTTTCAGTTTCTCATGTAGGTTATATTATGTCGTGTTTCATATTAAATTGTTCTATTTCTTTGCAGTTTTCATCCATCCAGCGTTCTTTAGCTTCCTAAATCTGCGTTTGAACTATTTTTTTCATTTGCTTGTATTTTTTTTATTTGTATTTTTGTATTTTCGTTTTTTTTTCTAAGAGCTTTATAAAATCTGGTGTCATCCAGGCTTTTTTGACACTTGGTTCCTTTCTACCCACAAACGTTTCGCAAGTGTTAAGTAGTGCCACTTTAATTTTTTTTCCGGCGCTGGTTATATCTTTTTTGGAGCTTCTGTCGATTTGTTTATTTGTTGTTTACATTTGTCACCCTAAAGCTTTGACAAAATAAATCTAGTCTTAATTTTACTTTTTTCTGTTGTTTTCTCAGTATAATGTTGGCAAGCAGTAAATTGTGGTCGGAGTCTGTATCAGCACTGGGATATGTTTTCACGCTTTTAATCCCAATTAACAATCTTTTGTTACCCTAAATTTAATCGATTTGGTTTCTAATCTGATTATTTTCGTTGTCTCCCAGTACACTCCCATGTATAAAGTCTCCTTGGTGGTAATTATTAACAGGTGTTTCTGACGACTAGTTCCTTTTCTTGACAATATTGTGCTTATCGGTATCCTCTTTCGTTTCTTACTCGTAGACCATAATTCTTTAAAATATCTTCTACTTTCCTTAAACTTTATGTTTTGTTTGTATTTCGGTAAATCTGAATAGAATAAATCTTTGTCACTATCGGTGATGCTTGATGTTGGGGCATCAATTTGAACTATGTTTATGTTTATTGGGTGGGTTTTTAACTGTAATACTTTTATTCTTTCATTAAAGGGAAAAAAGTCAGAGACATATGGCTGTAGTGTTTTTTTAATCATGATTCTTACACCATTTTTGTGGTCATCAGTACTGCTACCCGAGTAATATAGAACACTGTCGTTATGATAGCATTGTTCACCACTGCTCATTTCTATTGCTACTAATGAGAGTTGTCCAGTTTTGTATAATGTTTGTACATTCGATGTTACAGTCCGATTTACATTAATTTTGTTTTTCCGCCAAAAGATTTTTCGCACCCCTGTCCAGGCAAGAGACTTCAGGCACTCTGGGCCGTTTTGTTGTGACTCTCCGTTAGTAATTTTTCTTAATTTATCCTTAGGGATCTTTAATGAAGTGTATTCTTCTTACCTTTTGCACTTATATTTTTTTGACTATGTACATGGGTTATCCGCCTTAAATGTCTCATATATCTTGTCAATCTCAGGAAAAAGAGTGCTCTTCAACTTACCAGCTAATCCGCCCGAAGCCTTCCTCGTCAGCCCCGACCCTATCTTCCATTAGGGTTGGTTACCCAATCTAAAGTAGGGTTGCTTAGGTTACCAGGGTTCACCCATGTGACCATGGTCATAGTTCTTGGAGGTGAAGATAGAAATTGCGTAGGAGAGGCTAGAGGTGCTATCTCGAAGTGACACGTGAGGCGCATCACTACACAATTTGAGCCCCTATATATATATATATATATATATATATATATATATATATATATATATATATATATATATATATATATATATATATATATAACTGTTTTGGATGGGTTGGAGTTAATAAAAGGGCTATTGGTTAACTATTTTTTTATTCTCGAGCTTTCAATTGTGTTTACAATTATTATCAAGAGCTAAAAAAGACAAAATACTTACAAGGTTAAACTAAAAAGAAAAAACAATTTTTGTTAACTTACCAAATAAAAATTAGTTTAGTAAGTAAAAATTACTGCTTACATCTTCAAAATATTTAATACAAAAATGCTTTAATCCAATAAATGTTTCTCCGAAAATTTTTATAATTTTGAAAACATTTTTTTAATACAAAAATAATTGAATTTATAAATAAGTTCAAATAGCAACCAATTACAAATAGCCTCAATGTCATAAATGCCAACATAAAATTTTTATTTTTGACAATTATATTGCCAAAAGTAAAATTTCGTTTAAACATTCTTTTTTGTTTAGTAACAAAAAGAAGAAGATTTATTCACCGTTGACAGATATCTGAAAGAATGTAACAGATATATGGAGAATTAAATATGACATTTTACAAGTTTTATATATAAATCATAAAGAAAGAATATAATTATAAATTTTGCTTAAATTTTGAATTTCTGATCTTTTGTTTAAACTATTATCACTTTTGCTAATACAAACCATTTCCAAAAAAGTCCTTTTAAATTTATTACTTTCACTACATAAAATTTTAATGTTATCAAAATCCATAATATGGTCTTTATCAATTACATGTTCTGCCAAAGCACAAGATGGTTTTTTAATTCGGCAATCACTTTTGTGAGAAATAATGCGATTTGAAAGATTTCTTCCGGTCTCACCAACATATTCAGCCTCACACTGAGTACAACTAATGCTGTATACTAAATTCGTTTTTTCAAATTTGTCTATAGGATATTTAGTTTTAGAATATAAAGATGAAATAGTTTTAATGTTCTTTGTTGCTATTTTTATATTGTCAATAACCTTTAGTGTTTGTATTAATTTAGGTGTTAATGATGGTATAAAAGGTAGTGAATGATAATAGATGTTCTGATTGTTAGATACAATGTTTTGAGATTGAGCAAAAAATGGTGTTAAATTATTTATATTACCAATATTAGAAAAAAGCATCCTATGTAGCATATCTGGAGGATAAGAGTTTTCAATTAGAATATTTTTTAATAATTGAAGATCTTTTTGTAGATAATCTGGATGAGAAAGTTTTAAAACACGTTCTTTTAATCCTGTTATAAGGTTCATTTTCATCTTATTTGAATGGTGAGAGTAATAGCTTATAAATCTATTTAATAAAATATTGTTTTTTTTTTTAGTTCAACCTTGTAAGTATTTTGTCTTTTTTAGCTCTTGATAATAATTGTAAACACAATTGAAAGCTCGAGAATAAAAAAATAGTTAACCAATAGCCCTTTTATTGACTCCAACCCATCCAAAACAGTTATATATATATATATATATATATATATATATATATATATATATATATATATATATATATATATAGGGGCTCAAATTGATCTCAAATCTATATTATTAAATAGATTTATAAGCTATTACTCTCACCATCCAAATAAGATGAAAATGAACCTTATAACATGATTAAAAGAACGTGTTTTAAAACTTTCTCATCCAGAATATCTACAAGAAGATCTTCAATTATTAAAAAATATTCTAATTGAAAACTCTTATCCTCCAGATATGCTACATAGGATGCTTTTTTATAATATTGGTAATATAAATAATTTAACACCATTTTTTGCTCAATCTCAAAACATTGTATCTAACAATCAGAACATCTATTATCATTCACTACCTTTTATACCATCATTAACACCTAAATTAATACAAACACTAAAGGTTATTGACAATATAAAAATAGCAACAAAGAACATCAAAACTATTTCATCTTTATATTCTAAAACTAAATATCCTATAGACAAATTTGAAAAAACGAATTTAGTATACAGCATTAGTTGTACTCAGTGTGAGGCTGAATATGTTGGTGAGACCGGAAGAAATCTTTCAAATCGCATTATTTCTCACAAAAGTGATTGCAGAATTAAAAAACCATCTTGTGCTTTGGCAGAACATGTAATCGATAAAGGCCATATTATGGATTTTGATAACATTAAAATTTTATGTAGTGAAAGTAATAAATTTAAAAGGACTTTTTTGGAAATGGTTTGTATTAACAAAAGTGATAATAGTTTAAACAAAAGATCAGAAATTCAAAATTAAAGCAAAATTTATAATTATATTCTTTCTTTATGATTTATATATAAAACTTGTAAAATGTCATATTTAATTCTCCATATATCTGTTACATTCTTTCAGACATCTGTCAACGGTAAATAAATCTTCTTCTTTTTGTTACTAAACAAAAAAGAATGTTTAAACGAAATTTTACTTTTGGCAATATAATTGTCAAAAATAAAAATTTTATGTTGGCATTTATGACATTGAGGCTATTTGTAATTGGTTGCTATTTGAACTTATTTATAAATTCAATTATTTTTGTATTAAAAAAATGTTTTCAAAATTATAAAAATTTTCGGAGAAACATTTATTGGATCTTCTTTAGCTCTTGATAATAATTGTAAACAAAATTGAAAGCTCGAGAATAAAAAAAAAATAGTTAACCAATAGCCCTTTTATTGACACCAACCCATCCAAAACAGTTATATATTTGTTCCAAACGAGTCACAAGTACTTCTTTTTTCTTATTTTTTATATATATATATATATATATATATATATATATATATATATATATATATATATATATATATATATATATATATATATATAATCAGAGTAGAACGCAGTAGAATTTAAAACTAAATGAGAAACAAAAATTTAACCAACCGCAAAAAATTCATAGATGATTTTAATAACGAATATGCTAAAACAAAACTTTACCTTCATTTATTAGCATAAAGGTGTGTTATTATACTCTCTTGTAGTATACTCTCTTGATTACACGTTATTATAAAAACACATGTCGATAAAAAATTGTATGTCCGTGTATCTGTATTCACATCCGTATGTTTTCTAATCGCCCCTCTCCTTCGTTCAATATTTTTCCTACGACTCCGGCTTATCGTGCGTGTGTATTATTCTATATTATTTTATTACTTCTTTTACCTCTTCACAGGTTAGGTTTTTATTTTGTTCTTTTCATTTTTCGTGTTTTTATTTTATATTTTTATTATATGTCCATAGTATTTGAGATAATTTGTCCATGTGTTTAGTTCATCTGGTATGTCTCCAAAAAGAGATTTTTTAGTTCTTAAAAAATTGTATACTATTTAATACCGCCCTTTTTTGTTTTTAAAAATTTCTTTTAATATTTCTAGTTGTTTTTCTAGGTTTATTTCCAATTTGGTCTTTATATTTGATTTCCATCTCGCATCGATTGTGATCGTACAAAATAATTGGAATATGGTAATTATTAAGTTGAAGCATATATTTACTAAAATATACTATTTACTGCCACTAAAAATTGGATTGTTTTTTAATTGATCACTGCTGAATAATCTGTATATCTTTAAAATGTTGTTATATCGACAGCTTCTCTGAATATCATAGACAAATCACATTAAAATAAAGGAATTACTGCAAAGTATCGGGAAACAACAATAAATTACATTTATAGTAAAAAGAGAAAGCTAGAAATAATAATTATCGCCCTCACTAACTTTCCTTCGAGGTAAGATAAATTGCAGAAGAGATCCGCAGAAAAGAAGAATCTCTTATACACAAAACCTACACAAGCGGGTAGTAAATCCGATAAAGTAATATTATACCGAGAAAAGAAAAAAATATTCCCTAGAATTAAGTACTCTAAATATAGTCTATGTAGTAAAGAAGTAAGAAATAAATCAAACAAAAGATGTCGCTTAAACGACGAAATACAAAAATATTCCCTAAACCCTGAAAGTGGATGAAAATAATAATAATAAAACTTTTGTAGTAATAGACAATACGTCCACTCACTCCAGGAAGTTGTAAATACCTCTAAAAAACTAGGATGAAATAAAGAAGCGGCTGCGTTTTTTTTTCCGAAGATAAATTTACTTGAAATCCGAATTTTTGGACTTAGTACTCAATTTAAAATACAGTATGGTGGGCGTATCGTAGATGATATTTCAAAAAACACGAATATGAAACGGTTAAGATTACCTCCATATCTTGCGATCAAGCTGGTATGGAGTAAGTCCAAAGATACGTCGGAAGACAACACAACCTTTAAAAAAGGACAAGTAGAAACTCTAAGACATAAAGCGTATTCCCAAGATACTCCAAAAAATGGAACAATTACGTGCCATACGTAATTAGCATAGAAAAGTCGTGTGAAATGTCAATAACTTAATGGACGATATCGAACCCAGTTTGATAAATGCAACAAATGTTAATGATGACACTGAAAGTAAAAGTGAAAAAGATGAGAGAATGTAGTACAAACTGCAGTATTTAGTTGAAATATATTATAATTGTATGTACCTACTTATTCATTACGATTTAACATTTTCTTAATAATCCTATTAATATTCTTAAATATATTATTGCATAAATGTACACATAATTATTTTCATTTCACTCAAATCCAAGTATTTTTGGAAAAAATACGTTTTAGAACCTCTAACAGCTACAAAATGTAAATAATATAGTTCTATAAAACTCTTTAATAATAAAGATAATTACATTTCATACTACAAATATGTACATTTTTTTCGAATCGTTTTTTGATGAAATTTGGCATCGTTGTTGGCCACAAGAGCCTGTATTCTGCCATGTATTAAATGCTGAACCTCCATGCAGTACTTAATATGTTATTCAGATTAATGCTTATGTACATTTTATTAGACAATAATTCTTTTTGTGGTTTTCGTGATTTTACCATTTTTGCAAATGAAAATTACTTAATTACTAAATAAGTTGCAACATCTAACCTAGTTTCTCATTTTTCGTAGGCAAAACATGTGAGCGTTTCATATATGCATAAATATTGTCATCTACAAAATTACTGTTATTATATATAATTATTCGTTTAGATGATTGCTTTGATAACATAATAATATTCTGATTTAGAAATAGTAATAAATGGCGCCTATAGACCACTATATATTAATTAATACATTTCCTAGTTAACAGTTGAGATATTATATATGTTAAAAAATATTTCAAGAAGTAGACTTTTACGAGGGTAAAGGAGAAAACATACATAATATCGCTTCGTTTCTTCCTTTGATTTAATTATTCTTTGAAAATTATCCTTACTTTAACACTAAATGATTAGTTCATTTTTTATCAATTGTTTATTTCGTAGTTATAACCTATCTTTTTCTGCCTTTTTAAGGCCTTTGCTTAGTTTGTATACCGGTCTTGCAGATAATTAAATTATTGTAGATTTTCTGTTGCCATATAACTTGTTGGAAGTTCAACAGATCTACTATAGGCCCTCATTCGACGACCGATGGACCTTTTATTTAATATGTAAGACTAAGGTGTTTAAACCTATTTGTAAGTCACTAAATCCAATTAGTATTCATCAAGTAATAGTTATCAACGTGTGGTGCATACAGTACCACACGTTTTTTTTTTTAATTAACAGTCATCATTAAGTCAAAATTTCATCCCTCTGTATTAAATTAACACGTCATTACAAGCACGCACGGTAACTTGCCGCAGTTCCAGAAATTCTTAAAATAATTCTGTTGTTCGTATAAAAGAAGAGTCGCGGGGCTGACTATCCCTCCTCCCACCCTATACAGTATGCTCCTATGTCAAACTAAGTGAACAATTTATTTGCTTATTAGCGTGTTTTTATGTAACTATTTAAACAATTTATTTATAGTTATATAATTAATTAAAATCCTTTGTAAAAGGTATATATTTAAAAACCCAAACGGTTTTACAGGGATTTACAAAGGATTTTAATTAATTTTTTAATATATGGTATACAGCCAAATACAGGAACGTAGATTCCTTGTGGAAGTTATATAATTAATTTAATTTTACTTTGTTTTAGTGTTTAATTTAATGGAGTCATATGATCCACATATTCAAAAACAATAGCGACTAAGAAGTCTATATGATTCTGGTCTGGACTGTACTTAGACTAGTTAGGTGAAGATGTATCTAATTATAGTGATGCTGATATAGCAGAAATAATAAATCAGAAATAATACAGAAATTGACAGCGACTTAGAGGAGAGTATTGCAGAAGCAATTTCGCCGGTTCAGAATATTACCAATGAGAATGTCAATTAACCTTCGTAACCATCTATTGAACTTCATCTTGATCTTTCATTATCTAATCGACAGAAATAAATACCTCGTGAATCAGGTTTTGGCAGCCCAACATACATCGGTAGAAATATACCCAATCCAACTGATTGAAAATTTCTGAGAATACCTCAGAAAGCGTTTTTTAAAACTGAAAGACATAACTGGGTAACTTAACCTGGTCCGGATCCAGTAAAGCAAGCCAAACAAATAAAAGCTTAAACATATTTTTGTCGCTCTTTTTTCTAATTACCTAATTGAGAAACTAGTTACCTATACAAATATAATAATAAGACAAGATCAAAGTAACTATAGTCGTATTAGGGATGCAAGAGAAACGGATTTTCTTGAGATTCAAGAACTAATTGGGCGCTGTATTTAAGTGATGTTTGTTAATCTGCTAAACAAAATATATTTGATTTATGGAGAAGTGATGGGTTGGGTGTAGAAATGTTCAGACTCAATATGGGCTTAAAACGATTCAGATTTCTATTACAAGTACTCGGTTTCGACAACGTTAGCAGTGAATATAGGCAACAACGACGTTTGTTGGGCAAATCATACTATTTTAGGAAATTTTTTGACGACTTCACGGCACTGTCAGGAAAACTACAGTCATTCTGCATTCGTTCTTCTTCTTCTTCTGGTTCCTATCCGTTTCGGATGTTGGAAATCATATTGGCAATCATGACCTTGCTCGCTGCGGCTCGAAACAGCTCCGTTGAGGTTTTCTTAAACCATGTTCTTAAATTCCGCAGCCATGATATTCTTCTTCTACCGGGTCCTCGTTTACCTTTGACTTTACCTTGCAATATAGACTGCAGCAGGGAGTAACGGTGCTGATTTCTCATAACGTGTCCCAGATATTGCAATTTTAAGCGTTTGATCGTAAACACAATCTCTGGTTCCTTCTTCATTTTTTCTAGAACTTCGTTGTTCGTGATCCTTGCTGTCCATGATATTCTCAGCATTCTTCTATAAAGCCACATCTCAAATGCTTCAAGTTTTTTAATAGTGGTGTCTGTAAGCGTCCATGCCTCCGCCCCGTACAACAACACAGAGAAAACATAGCATCTCAAATGTCTCATTTTTGTATCCAGGGATATGTTGTGACTTTTGAAGATGGCGCTTATTTTGTTAAAGACCGTTCTTGCCTTTCCTATGCGGCACTTTATTTCCTGTACATTGCTCCACTGTTCGTTTATAATAGTTCCCAGGTAGCAATACTGTTTTACTCGCTCTATCTGCGTCCCATTAATGTATAGATGAGCCCTATTTATATTCTCCTTGCTGACAATCATTTGTTTGGTTTTGTGGGTATTAATGTTTAGTCCGTACTGTTGACTGTACTCGTTTATGCTGTCCATTAGCCTCTGAAGTCCCTCTAAACTGTCTGCTATCACCATGGTGTCGTCGGCATATCTAACATTGTTTACTCTTTCACCATTTAGAAGGATGCCTTCGTCTATTCCGTAAAGAGCCTCGTTAAAAAATTTTTCTGAGTACATATTAAATATCAACGGCGATAGAATACATCCCTGTCTAACTCCGCGTAGTATTTTTATGTGATCTGTTTCTTCTCCGTTAATTTTCATGTATACGGTCTGATTCCAGTATAGTTCTGAAATTATTCTGAGGTCTTTGTCATCCAGGTCTGCTTCTTTTAAAATGTTTATCATCTTTTGATGTTGAACTCTGTCAAATGCCTTTTAATAGTCGATCAATCACGCGTATACGTCGCAGTTAACGTCCCTGCATCTTTGAATCAGTACCTGTACTCCGAAAAGTGCCTCTCTGGTACCCACTGCGTTAATGAAGCCGAACTGTCTGTCTGATATTTGTTCCTCGCACTTCTTATAAATTCTTTCATGGATGACTCTAAGAAACAGTTTCAACATGTGGCTCATTAGGCTGATTGTTCGATATTCTTCGCACTTTTTAGCCCCCTGTTTTTTAGGTATCGCTATGAATTCTGATTCTAGCCATTTATCAGGGATGATTCCTGTATTGTATATTTTATTGAAGACAGCCGTGATCCAATTTATTCCTTCATACTCCAAGAGTTTTAAAAATTCAGCTTCGATATTATCAGGCCCTACAGCTTTTCTGCTTTTCATCCGTTTTATTGCTTCTTCTACCTCGGATTTAAGTATGTCCGGGCCCGTCATCCTCTCTGGAAATGGATGCCTATAATCCGTTCTTTGATCTTGAAAAAGTGTCTCCAAATATATTCTCCATTTGTCCTTCATCTCTTGGGTGTCAATGATTAATTTTCCATTGGTGTCTATGAGTTTCATTTGTGTTCTCTTTTTAAAAGTACCCGTTATTTCTTTTACCTTTTTGTGTACATTAAAATTGTCATGCTTGGCTTGTAGTCTTTCTATTTCTTTCGTTACTACAGACAAAATGCTATATTGCGAAATTATTATAGACGAAACATTTCAGAGGGAAATGCAGTTTAAGGGTGTATATGCCAAACAAGACTCGAAAATGTGGCATTAAAATTTGGGCTTTTACGGACTCGAAGACATTTGGTACATCAAAATTAGAGGTTTGTATACCAAACCAGAATTACGAAGCTTTTAAATTGGATAATTTTACGAATAAACTGGTAAACAGATTATTTTAGGAAATGGAAAATACTCTCCGGTTTCGAGGCAAAGTTGCAGTTTTCATAACTAGTTTATTTTTCCTGGGGTGGGTAGGTAACCCTACGCTCAACCCTCCTCTTTTATCCGGGCTTGGGACCGGCTGCAGTAAGGTGATTTTCGAGCTACTAAATCTACCCGTTCCTCACCCTTCTCCAGGCAGAGTTAGGCAGATGGACAGGCCACGTGCACAGACTGCAGAACGAGAGGCTCGTAAAACTGGTATGGGAGGAGATTCCCACAGACAAAAGACCACTCGGACGTCCCAGAAAGCGATGGAGAGATAACATCCCAGCATAATTTCGAAAAATAAACATTTCATTTGGCCCTAGGTTGATAGAAGACCAAACAAATTGGAAAAAAAAGTTGTACAGTCGGCCAAGACCCATCCAGGATTGTAGCACTACGTGATGATGATGAATGGAAAATATTGGAAGAAATGTAACATGTGACAATCATTTTACTTCCCTGCTGACGACTTTCTGAAAAAGCACCTTACAATTGTTGATATTATACGAAAAAACAAAAAAAAATTCACGGGAATGAAGTAGTGTGGAGCATGGAAGCTTTTTAAAAACATTAGTAATGACCCTCCTGCTTCACATTCTAAGCTCTCAAAATTAACACCAGATCAAATAGCACATAAGGTCTTTCGTAATGGCAAGATTAAATGCAAGACAATGAGAGAGCACATAACATGTGTAGTTGCTCATGTCTTTATGGCCACATTTTGTACCCCTGAGGAACTGCAATCTTAAATCAAACGAATAAAAGAAAACAAAGCGTCTGGTCCGGACAACATCAGGACAGGACAGATAAAAAGTTTCGGTCATATTACAAACCAATGACTCTTAGAGATGAAGAACAAATCTACTGAGAGCTGTTAATGTTCTGAGCATTCCTGAAAATAAGGAAATCATCAATCTTCTTCTTCTTATGCCGCCACCATTAATGGAGGTTGGCGACCACATTTTTAAAAGCTTCTCTGTCTTTTGCAACGTGGCATAATTCGTCTACAGTCATGTTTGTCCAATCTCGAATATTTCGCAGCCATGACTTTCTCTTTCTACCTATTCCCTTTTTGCCTTCGACTCTACCCTGCATGATGACCTGCAGAAGACTATATTTCTCATTTCTCAGTATGTGTCCAAGGTATGCAGTCTTGCGTACTTTTATTGTTCTCAACAATTTTTTGTCTCGACCCATCCTTCTCAGCACTTCCTCATTGGTGACCCTGGCAGTCCATGGAATTCCCGAAATCATCAATAGAGTCAACAAACTTCCGTCCGTTTGTTTTGTTATGCCATCTCTAAAGATGGCTCTGGGGAGAATTGGTCAAGATAGTAGACAAAAAGAATATTCTTGAACAAGTTGCCTTATGACCTGGAGGGTCTTGTTGTGGCTAGCTTCTAAACCTCACACAGATAGTTTATTGTGGATAATTTTTAGAACCAAACGGTTACTGGAGCTATTTTCATGGACTTATGGTACAGTCAACCATTACAAACTACTTACCTATATATTCCATCTTACTAAAAACTTTCAAACTACGAACATTATCTGGGGTACGTTGCACAATAGAAGATTTTACGTGTGACTGCAAGGTAAGAAAAGCTGTAGGAAGAGTCAACAGAACGGTTTGCCTCAAGACAGTGTGCTGTCCCCTCTGTTATATAATATATACATCAATGACCAGCCAAATGCTACAACTGCCAAGAAATATATTTATGCGGATGACGTCGCTATATATATATAATCAGTCCAGAACATTTAGTAAGCTGAAAGGAAACCTATCTTCCTAAATTTTCAGAACAGATTTCCAGGAAATACATCCATAAAATCGGGAGGTCCGGAGACGATCTATGTCCTGGGTGTGGAGTGGTGGATGATGCGCGGCGTGTTGTGTTCGACTGCCCTGCATACCACACGTGGAAAAACGAACTGCAGCTGAGCCTGGGATCTCGACTAGGCGAACCTTACGAGCTGATCGATAAAGCCATCGACAGCAAGTACGATTTCGAACTGATCATTGCTTTTGTTACAAAAACCATAAAGCACAAGGAAGAGAAAGAGAGGTGGCTGCAGGTGCGCTGATCGCTATATTTATTTATTGTTTTTAAAAATTTGCGTTATTTATTTCCTTATTTTATTGTATTTTATTTATTCAAGTTACTTTCGTTTTTATTATATTTTATCTATACGAATTTTTGCTGTTTTTTATTTTTATTTTATATACATTACTTTGAACTTATTTTTTTATCTATTTTTATTTATTAATTTATTTATCTTATTTCATTGTAGGGGCCGCGAGACATGTGACGGGAAAAGACTTTTTACATCCAATCCCGTCGTGTCAAAACTCAAAAGTCAAAACCTGTCAGTGTGTTTGCATTTACTATTTTAACTATAACACAACAAACACACAGAACTCATTGATTTGATCTGCACGTCTGTAAACATAGTATATAGACTAACTGTAATATTACAACAATATGGCTATGCGATCCCTTCGAAAAAGACATTGTACTTAACACCAGATTTAATAGTGAAAAAGACATAGATATATAATACAAGATAGACTGACTGCTATAATACAGTGGTGTTCCCCAGTGCGACAGAGAAAACTGACGCAAAGCAGTCCATGCATATCTGTCTAATAGGCCGGATTTATCAATCACGTGACCTTCTCGTTGGTCACTTATGTCACGTGGTGGGTAAACCCGGCAAATTAGAAAGATATGCAGGGACTGTTTTGCGTCAGTTTTTTCTGTCAGCTTGGGGGAACGATCTGCTATTGCAAGAATCAGTCTATCCTGTATTATATGTCTATGAGGAAAGATGACCACATAACCTCAAAAACATGCCATGTATTATATGACGACTAAAATAAAAATAGTGATTATTTTTAAAATAATTGTACGTCTATAGTCGATGGATTGTAATTTTCTTATATTTTAACAATTTAAAAGTTTTGCTTTTAAGGGCAACAACTTAATAAATTCATAATTTTCATAACAAAAAAAATTCCTTTTAGATATGGCTTAGCCATATAAAATATAGGTACACAATATTATATTATCCAATTGTGAATAAATAGATTCCTTTCGGGTGGTGGTGAGCTATTCTTTTGTCTTTAACCTCTTAAAACTTTAAACTTTTAATTTTATTTTAAATTCTACATACTCTACATCAAATAAACAGCTTATGTTTGACTTTCAGTACAGTTTCCATTAGACTGGTTATAACCATTGCCACTAATGTCTCAATATATTTTATATTGTGCCAATTCACTTATTAAATTAAATTACCAGTTCTTATTAAATTAACATTTGATATTAATTACCAACTTTCTTACTCAATTAAGGTTATAGTTATAAATGGCATAATTTTGATTTCATTTTTCTTTTGTCTTTAACTCTTGCTTTGAACACGGAAGTTCTAGAAAAAATGAAGAAGGAACCAGAGATTGTGTTTACGATCAAACGCATAAAATTGCAATATCTGGGACACGTTATGAGAAATCAGCACCGTTACTCCCTGCTGCAGTCTATATTGCAAGGTAAAGTCAAAGGTAAGCGAGGACCCGGTAGAAGGAGAAGCCTCATGGCTGCGGAATTTAAGAACATGGTTTAAGAAAACCTCAACGGAGCTGTTTCGAGCCGCAGCGAGCAAGGTCATGATTGCCAATATGATTTCCAACATCCGAAACGGATAGTAACCAGAAGAAGAAGAAGAATGGTGTTGTCATCCAATGGAAATTTTCCCTTAGTGACTTTTTGTTCAGTGTAACTCGTTTAATTCTTTATATGTAGTCGCAAGAAGACAAATAATTTTGATAAAAACAATAAACAACTTACCATACCGTTTATAAAAACAAAAATTTAATTTGGTTTACCTGCAGTCCACCGGTCCACTAGGAAACGGATCATTAAACACAAATAGTTTAATCGATCGAAAAAGTAACCAAGAGATCGTTCTTTAAATAGAGATGTGAAATTTTTCCTATTAAATCCTTTAGCGTTCATAAAGTAGTACATTTTCAATCTCTTAGTAACAATTAGTCGGCTTTGTAGTTTTAAAAACCCAACCGAATTTGACTTAAAACAAGATAGTTCTGCGAGAATTTTTTTCTTTGACCATTTCTTCGACTTGTTAATGTAACCATAATATTGAATGATGAATACCACTTTTAAATTGTTTGCTTAAATGGATATGGCACTTTATCCATCAAGTACCGGTGCCTTCAAAGGTATTATTTATTTTAAATTGGCAACATTTCGTCTTTTTATTGTAGTTCTAGAGATATCCTCTAATATGTTCTTAAAAAACTAAATCTAAAAGGTGTTCAGTAACCGATGTGTTTAGATGGGCAAAACTAGATAATAAGTAATTACCCTTCTTCCGGTTCTTGTGCAATCCTATAACGATCACATCGTTGCCGTAAAGTAACAGGGGTTTCTTTTGCAGGGGTGCGAAGTATATTACTAATATTTTAAATTGCCTGCTTATGCTCGTTTTATATAAAGCTACTATTATTTTTAAATCACATTGGAAAATTCTTCTGCACTGTAAAAAACATTTTCAAAAAAGTGTTCACAAGTGTATTAAGCTTAACCTAGTCTTACCAAAAATTGCGATACGAATTGGAATACACGAAGGTTTAGTCAAATTGATTAATAATGAGGCCTGCAAAGTAGGTAATATTTCGATGCTAAATTTCCATTGCCTTATTCATCAGGAGAATTTATGTGCAAACTCCCTTAAAATGGAACATGTCATGAAGGTGGTCATCAAAACCGATTTCAGAACTTTGTTGATTCGAGAAGGTTAAATCAACGTCAGTTCAAAAAGCTTCTCAAATCTTTGGATTTAGAGTATATCGACGTTGCATTTTATCCAAAAGTACCGTATTCCCAATAAAACTTCGACTTTGGGAACAACAGTTTACGACAAAAATCTTCACTTAGTTTCCTACATTGTCGATGTAGCCAGTAGCACCGTGTGCTTTTTGCATTTGCAGCATGTTTCTCTGTAGAAGTTAATTTATTGCAACGAATTTTATAACGTAACGTTGATGCACCTAGTTCTGAGCAATAAAATCAGACGTTTCACTAAAATTTTGTTTATTTTGTATCATTATTGTATAAATGGGATATAATAAATCTAAAGAATATTAAATAGTATAGTCTTCCACCTCTAATATCGACCAAGTTTTTTCTTTGGACCTATTACGACACCCTTAAATTAAATTTCGTGGCACATTAATCAAGCTAGATGGTTGGTTCAGTGGTCGACAAGGCCCTTAATAAATATGGTAATGTTGGACGAGCACGCACGCGAGACGCATATCTACGCACACGGTAAGCTTTTTCATGGCCTACTGCTTTTTTGATGTAACGCCTTTGATAATGATTTTTTGTAACTCGTTAAAATGAGCTTCAAGGAATGTTTTAAATATATGTTTATAGATGAAACTCAATTAAGTGAAAAATATCTATGTTATAGTTATTTTGCATCATCATAAACTTTCTCAAGAACAGTGAATGTCATATTTACTCGTCTCTCTATTTATTTTTGACTGAAAAATTGCATGTGTTATCTATACTAAACTAAGTTTTATGACCCTGTCGTTTGTACGTTTTTAAAAATCTGCTTTTATTTTGTACACATATAGTAAAATACTGCTTCTTAATATTAATGTGGTATTTATACCTTTTCTATAACTTAATTCAACAAACTTTTTTGCCAATTTTTTTCCTAAATACAGAAATACACTTTTAATCCACACTTTTTAAGCGATATTGTTGGGTCTTTACTTTTCCTCGTTTTTTATTTTGATAACCATTGCTGTTAAGTTTGTTCTAGTTTTCCAATTCTCTTTATTAAACGTCAAAGTACTTTTTGAATTGCTTTTTGGTATCCCTTTCGTGCACTAGTATTTTACTATTTTTGTTTCAGATACATGTAATAACCTAATCAAAATCTATTGATTACTTTACTCTGTTTTATTATGTTATCTATCTTCCTTTTACTTGTTATAATATCAAGTTCATTGTTTAATTTTTGTTAGACTTCTGCTTTAGCTTTTAATATAGCTCAGTTATAGTTCACTTCCTTTTGGACAACGCTGTAATTTTGAAGATCTTCGCCAGACCTTATTTCATATTATCATTAGATTATTTTGCTAATGTGTTATCGATTTTTTTTGTTCGTGATGTTTAAAATATTTATCACATCAACGCTTAGTATAGCATAATCTCACTAATCTGGAACTTTAATAAACCGATATGTTCGATAATCCGGTATCCTTCGCCCGCTGTCAAGTAAATGGAATCACAAGACTTTAGCTTTAAAAGATAAAATAGATATTTTAAAGAAGTTAAATAGTGGAGAAAACATGTATAAATAGGCAAAAGAATATAGAGCTGGACGTGCTACTACACACGATCTTAATAAAAAACAAAAACACAAGATAGTGAACCACGTAAAGAGTTTGGAACCTGAATGTTTAAAGATAGACAACGCTCCCCATGTGTAACTCATACATGACCGTTGTAAACACATTTATGTATCTGAAGAAATTCTGAAACCAAAAGCAATTAATTTAAAAAAAATTAAAATAAAAGCGATTTGGTATCCGTCTGTTAACTATATCGGGTGAAAAATTGTCCAGCAACGAATTTACAATGCAGCTCTTCTTCCGTACATTTAAGGACAAAGTAGAAGAACTGGGTCTTCTTTTCGACCAAATTTGTAATGTATCGAGATTGGTCTTTTTTGGACAGTATTGTCCAAACCATTGCACGCGAGCATAAGGTCGTAAAGAAAGTAAATAAAATCACATTTATAACATGTTCAAATGCTGCTGGAACACATAAATTGGATTTGTTAGGGATTGGCAAATCTCAAAATTTCTATGCATTTAAAATCATTTGTTTGCCAGTCTCTTTTCTACAAGAAATAATTTAAATGACGAGAGTGTTATTTAGTAAAAGTTTCCATAAAGATTTTGTCTCAGAAATAAAGAAGTTTAGGAAAATATTTAATTTGTCCATTAATTTTTTACTCGTACTTGAGAACACCAGACTAACCAAATGAACAAGCACCTAGATCAAGTAATAAAAATATCCAAGCCATCTTTATACCACCAAACTGCACACGTTTATTGCAGCCGATGAATTATGTTATCGAAAAATTCAAGTCCTTGTATAAAAATAATTGTATATCCATGATATTTCTCATGAAAACGCAGAGCCTCAAAAAATTTAATTTAAAGGATGTGTTTTGCCTCTCGCTCACCTATGAAGGTTTGTTTTACCAAACCTAATCCAATCATTACGGAAAAAGCTTTGGTCTACAATTAATGTTGGATCACTAGAAACAGAAAAATGTGATGCTGAAGATAATCCACCTATGACTGATTAGTTTTAACATTATCTGTCAGAAGGAGAATTCAAAAAGTGAAGAAGATTTAAATTCTTTTTTTTTTGAGGAGACCAAAGAAATAGAGCAGATTCTGACAAATGAAGAAATATGTGAAGCAGTACAGGAGGATGAAGGAAGAGTAATAGTAGAATAACTGGTGCCAACAAGAGGTACAACCGTAAAAATTAAACCAGATACAGCATTTAATTATTTCAATATTTACACAACATAGTGATAGGCTAAAGTGATCAGAAGCGGCCAAGAGTGGATAAATGGTTAGGGAAGTTTATAGCCAGTCTATGTTGGAATTGCAAAAAAATAATTTTAATTGACTATAATAAGAAAGTATGGGGGACGATCTGGGACAAACTGAATGATACGAAACGACCCTATATGAAGAAAAAAAAGTTTTTCTTTAAGACGATGCACTGACTAAAATAGCCCTATAACAATGGCAAACATTTATGAGTTTAAGCAAATCTGCAAAAAAAAATGTGCTCAAACGAAGAGATAATTAGGAAAGCACGTGGTGTTCGTGTGTATTAAGGTATAAAAAAATTGCTTATTACAAGCTTAAATTTTTATTTTAAGAAGATCTTTTCGGAATTAAATCATTCCATCATCAGTTAACTAAAAGAGAGAGTAAAAATACCAATATTAAAAAACACAAGTTAAAATTTAAATATATAGAAATAACACGTTGGTTTTTTACTACTTACATAAAAAGTTGTTAAAAAGCATTGTATGGCCACTTAAAAAAAACTTTCGAAGGACATCCGTATTAAAATATAATCCTCATGGTTTTATCAAGGTAAATGCAATAGACTTAACTTATTGATTATTAAAAACTGAAGATGGGGGCATCTTACATGACCCCCTGTAGCTGGTGATTTAAATTTTAACTTGTGTTTTTTAATATTGGTATTTTTACTCTCTCTTTTAGTTAACTGATGATGGAATGATTTAATTCCGAAAAGATCTTCTTAAAATAAAAATTTAAGCTTGTAATAAGTAATTTTTTTATACCTTAATACACACGAACACCACGTGCTTTGTATTCAACAGGTATACTAGCCACTCCTGGATATCTCCACTTCATGGTTTGTTCCAGTTTCACTTTTAATGAAGAGTTAATTGACGAAACAAATGACTATTTTGCGGAGCATCCAGGATCATATAATTCGGACGGCATTGTAGATTTTTTTTAATTCACTGTGTATATCATAAAATCGAAAAATTTTTATAATCTTTGTACGTTTTTAAGATTGATAATCTAAACACTTTAAAGTCTGTCTGTAGTTAGCAACTACTTGTTCGAGAAGTGTTGTCTCACGAGGAATTCGATTGATGTCAGTCCCTCCTATAAATAAATCCTCCCTCCCAAAAATAAAATGCTAAGTTTTTATATGGGCTATTCACGCATGAAATAAATAAATGCCCGCTTAAGAAATTTTCCGTCCCCATTCGTGCAAGAATTTTGTCATCTCTTCACTTTCATGTTGACAACCGTCAGGGTACGATGTGAGGAGTCTAGCACAGACGGACTGTTTGTTTTTTTTTGCCGCAGTTGAGTACGTGGCCCATAAAAAATGGAAAATTCATATTACAGTCGAGTTCACCTAATATATAAGTGCATAATAATATATCTCATTTCGAGAAATAGTAAACAGCTAAACCAAGATGAAAGAAAGTGATGAATTTTAATTAAGTATGTAGAGGGCTAGGTTAGCTAAATTTACTCTAATCCCAGATCTATGAACCCACGTCCTAAAGTTCACCGTTGTGTCCTTCAAACACCTTAGCGCAGGTGTTCAAGGTGAACATACTTGCACCTGGATTTCCTATTTCTGTTTTAATTTTCCACTTTTTATCCAGGCAAGTATCGTTACAGCATAAAAAATTTAAAAAATAATCGCTGAAATAGTTGTATTGAACTGAAAAAAGACTATATTAAATAAAATAAAATTGTTTTCTGGGAAGACATGTTTTTCATTTCAGTGGAGGTTACTAATCAGACTATCTAGTACAGTAAATAACCAAGCATTTTAATGTATAAATATTGCGATATATTGACTTGCTACAGATGAGATAAATTACCAGCATAAATTACTTGTGGTTGTCTTCAAATATATTGGTATTGGAAAATATTGGATTTATGCAAATCTTGAAGTTCTTACTCTTTATACGGCCTTTGCCTACTTATATTAATTACAATTTCAATTAGTTGCTAATTTTATTTGGTATAAATAATTACTATACGTTTACTATTAGGGTTTTTAATAAACAACTAAATTCGAAGGAAGAATTTACAATTAATTGAACTTTATCTGCGTAACTTACGTGACTTTTGCCACTGTATGTTGCTATCGGAGGTTATAGTAAAATAATTATTAAATAAACATAAATCAGAAGATTAAGTAAAATGTCTTTGCAAAATATGCCTTCAATTAAATTGTGTGACCTTTGCTATCAGCTTGTTTTCTGGAACGCGACAGAAACACAAAGCAATAAATTCGTATCCTTTTAATATTTATTTTTTTTTTTTATTTTTTTACCTACCAGTTTTAATAGATGGGTTAAGTAAATAAAATATTATTGGCATACAAACTGTGTCGTAGTAATAAAATACTGACTTTTTAAAACAGTAATCTACTTTATAGGCGAAAATAAACGCTTTACACAAATACGTGTGTATCATTATTAGTCTTTTTTACGTGAGAACGGCTTCTCTAATTATATTTCTGAAAATCCTCTATCTTGGGTTTCACTACCGAGGAGTTTATTTGTCTAAGCTTCTCCCATCAAGTCTTCCTTAATTTTACTCCCCTCAATTTGGCGTTAATTTGTGTCTTGTGTGATTCATAGACTTTCCTATATATATATATATATATATATATATATATATATATATATATATATATATATATATATATATATATATATATATATATATATATATATATATATATATATATATATATATATATATATATAAGATTTCCGCGGTTCGGTTAAGATTATTACTATTACAACAATTAATATTAAACTCAACAGTCTTCCGGGTTGAACCGCGTTGATTATCATTGCGCCGAGAAATTACTGAATTAGTGGCATTATTATGAGAATTATCATTGGCCAGTGTATATCACTGTCTATGTCACAGCTGCTACTGGAATCACTGTCACCGTTTATATTAATTATGATAGGTAGAATTTCATGTCTACATGTAAACACGTTAGTGATCCTTTCTCAAGTTAACACGCTCCTTTTCTAACTTGGCTGCGCCGTACTGAACACGACCGATAGTCAGAAATACGTATTAACGGTTGCCTTTTATCGACATACCATTTTTCCTTTGCCTGTTTTGCGGGACATTACGATTTACTGATTTACTGATATATACATATATATATATATATATATATATATATATATATATATATATATATATATATATATATATATATATATAGTTTGAGTTTAGTTCTTGAACCTTAATACCTATATATTTTGTTAGTGGATTTTCTTGGGCTTAGGTTCATAAAAAATTTGATTTGATACTAAGACATTTTCATATATTTTTTCGACGTTTCGGCAGGAAATCCATGCCTTTTTCAAGAAGTAATATTGACAAGCATGTAAAAATTCGGAACTAAATTCGGTCTACTTGTTAGTACCGAATTTTTACATGCTTGTAATATTACTTCTTGAAAAAGGCATGGATTTCCTGCCGAAACGTCGAAAAAATATATGAAAATGTCTTAGTATCAAATCAAATTTTTTATGAACCTAAGCCCAAGAAAATCCACTAAATATATATATACATATATATATATATATATATATATATATATATATATATATATATATATACATATTTATATATACATACATTTATTTATATATACATAAATTTATATATTGTAAAAACTATATAACAAATATATAAAAAAATTTTCCAATAAAATCCTTTATAAAAAGGTATATAAAAAACCCAGTCGGGCTATGTTAAAAAGACAAAACATTTTCGGAATAAGTATTCCATCATCAGTGTCCTAAAATATTTAACCACTTAAGTAAAAAGAACATGAAATGATTTAAATTTTGACTAAGGTTAATGTGAAATGTGGTTTATACTTACAATATATTACATGAATGTAGCCATTAAATATGAGGGTAAAAACCCTTTAAAAATTAATATATGAAGTTTAGTTTACATAATGTCGTGTTTACAAATAGGATGGTAAAGTTACCGTTGGATTGGTAACATGGCGACATATGACTCTACAAGTTGCAAGTCCTGAGACGGTATGTCTACGAGGACTTTATTAAAGCAACTGATTGAAATGACAATCTTAACAGGTTATGACGGAAGTCATGACAGAGCAGTCAGTGTAACTGTATGTGCCTATTTGACACATAACACCTTAATTTTCATTCTCTTTACTCAAATCTAATAGAGCCACCTACAACAATTTTATTTTACTATTATAGTCAATATAGACCAAGAGTTTATTCAACTTACCAACTTATAACGTAATCTTTTATTTTCCTATGTACCTAGTGTTGTTGTATAACAGATAGGGCCTTTTCTCAAGTTATAAGTTGAGTACATTACGATCAATATATTACAAAACCACTCCCAACCATCAATTTTTTGTCCATTTCATATACTTGTCAACACACAAAATATAACTACATCACTCAGTCTGTTAACACCTAATCAGATATTTATATTCATGAACTTGTAACTCAAGAAGTTTTACATTTACCAGGTACCAAATGTTGTTTTTTGACATACAGGGCCTAATATAATTGAGTTATAAGTCAATTTTTACATGAACTTTATATTACAATAGTTTTATTTCATTCATTGAATATCATTCTCACATAATAAATATATTAATTCCTATACTTTTCAAGAACCAAACTTTCCACCTGTGTCTAGTTTCCATTTTCCAGGTACCAAATGTTATTGAAACATAAAGGGCCTTATATTAGAATCTTTTTCATCACACCACTTGACACTGTATAGTTGGTTGCTAACTATAATCACATAATTTTCTCATCACAATTTCATCTCACATACATAATTTAAAACAACAACATTAATGGTTGATACTGTTATAATTTTTTAATTTTATTTCAACTTTCACAATTTTAAATATATTACTTCATATATTAACGGTGGCTTCTGTCTCAAATAGACACATACAGTTACACCGACTGCTCTGTCATGACTTCCGTCATAACCTGTTAAGATTGTCATTTCAATCAGTTGCTTTAATAAAGTCCTCGTAGACATACCGTCTCAGGACTTGCAACTTAATGTAGAGTCATATGTCGCCATGTTACCAATCCAACGGTAACTTTACCATCCTATTTGTAAACACGACATTATGTAAACTAAACTTCATATATTAATTTTTAAAGGGTTTTTACCCTCATATTTAGTGGCTACATTCATGTAATATATTGTAAGTATTAACCACATTTCACATTAACCTTAGTCAAAATTTAAATCATTTCATGTTCTTTTTAATTAAGTGGTTAAATATTTTAGGACACTGATGATGGAATACTTATTCCGAAAACGTTTTGTCTTTTTAACATAGCCCGACTGGGTTTTTTATATACCTTTTTATAAAGGATTTTATTGGAAAATTTTTTATTATATGGTATACAGCCAACTAACGGAACTTAGTTTCCTTGTGGATATATGTATATATATATACATACATATATATATATATATACATATATATATATATATATATATATATATATATATATATATATATATATTTATATTAACGATCACTCGAAGTGTGGTGGGTTTTTCGGTCAAAAGGTTTAGAAAAAGACAAAGAAGGTGGCTACTTCATCTATTTATTTGAAGACGTTTCGCTCTCTAATCAGAAAGCATCGTCAGTTCATCTCAAAAAGACATGTAGCAGCCAATGGTATAATATGTAAAGAAGCTTAAGATATTAGACATTAATAGTTAAGTTGTATAAACAATTAATCGAAACTACATACAGTTTACAATTAATCTCAAACTTAGAACAGCAAAAGACCATGTGGTTACTATACATGTCATTTAAAAAAATATGTTAAAAAAAAAGTAAAATCTAAGTATTTGTCGAGAACTAACAAGATCATAAGATCATACTGTCAACAGTGTAATATTAATATAAGTATATATATATACATATACGTTCAAACTAGACTTTATAAAATATCTATAAAATGTCTAATGAGAAATAATGGGAAATATATGCCTTACTCAAAAGTTTAGTTCTTTAGTTTTAAAGGTACACTTTTCCGATGAAATAAATGGAATGCAATATTATGCTGGATTTTAAAAACACATTCTTTGAATCATGTTCTTAAAGCGATAAATATAATAAATCAAACGATATAAAAATGCCGGAATGTTTCACTGTCAGTGTATGAGATCATGTCTAGCTATCACTAAGAGTTCTGCGGTCATTGAATTATAATTGATAGCACTTTTAATTGGTTAACTGCAAAATAAAGAAGTTATAAATCATTTTGATAGACTATTGCACCTGTATTTTTATGGTTTTAACGTATTCAGACCAGCCAAAGAGTTACAAATAATTTTATGAGATAGTAAATCAGATCCTTTAGTGTTATAGTTTCCTATAACCTTGATCACATTGACTACTTTAGTCAAGATAGTTGCGTTAAAAACAATTTTGTTATATTGATACGGTTATTTGTGTGCCACAATATGAGATCATCCATAAAAGGTCTCTCTTGTATGAAGTCATATGTAATGAATCATTTAATTAATAGGTAATAATAAGTAATAAAAATTATTGCATTTATAACGAACATCTGGATTGTTCATAACTTCTATTTAAGGTTAACATGCAATTCAAAATGAATTAATTATTTGTCAGAAAACACCGCAAGCACTGGAAACTTTGATGGGAAAACAGGTGAGTAAAGTTTAGAAATAAAAAATTTATTTTTGTAACATCAGAAATTATACACATTTCAAAATATAATTAAAAAAATTGGTTTATACAAGTATGCATTTCATAAAGGAGAAAAGTAAAATACAAAAAAAAACCATCGAGGCATTGATGATTGAAAAGCACAGTAATAAGGTCTTTTTCTTTAGTAGGATGTCTTATTTCTTGTTTTATAAAATTTATTTTTTAGTGACATATTTAACTAAAAGTAAACGAAGGTGTATTTGCCAGTATTGTTATTGTTTTAGTTTGATATGTCTACATAATTTAATTCCGTAGGTCCATAGACAAAGTAGGAAGCCAAAAAAAAACCAGAAGGAGATTCAGCAATAGTGATTATTTACTAAATATAAAATTATTAATTAAACATCAAATATATATCTCACGGCCAGTACATCTGCGATATTCGGGCGGTCAATACGTGATTGTTATTGACTCTTGATTTTTTGCCTAGTGTGGTTAAAATAAATTATTGTAGTTCCGATTAATTTTACATAATGCTTATTAAACAACAGTGAATAGTTTTTGTGAGTTATCACTATCAGTAATGATTAACGACCATTCCCCTTTCCCCCCCCCCAACCCCGGGGAACGGTGGACACAAGAAAACGAAACACAAAGTTCTATCACCGACAACATGTATCCCAACAATAGTGATAACAATACCACTTTATTTCTAATCAGCCAGCAAAAAAGTAAGGTCTTTAATTTCCAAAAACCTCATATTTATTCGGGGTTTGAATATGTTTTCACTGAAAAGGTAAATGACCAAAACGTTAACAATTTACATCCTAACATTCTATGTAAGTGGGACACCTTCTTCACACAAAAATTTTGCATTAAAAATATTTAAAAAATAGACAGGGTTAAAAAAAAAAGAATTATAGTACATTTAAAATCTATCAAAGATTCTAATAAACTAATTAGTAATCAAAACCTTGAAAAAGAAAATTTTAAAGCATTTATACCTAATAATAATCTCTTATCTAAAAAAGGTGTAATTAAACATGATGATACCATTTTTGACGAACAATATCTTCTCAAATTTTTTTTTATCTCGTTTAGCAATCATTAACGCGACGTTTAGAGAGTAAAACGAAAAATCGTGTCTAATGGTAAAACAGTTTTGGTGCCTAGACAAACGGTAATTGTTACATTTGAGGATAAATCTTTTAAAGTACTACCATCTACCATTCTACCATCAAATATTTTCATTAACTCGATCTCATGTCCGGTCGAACCGTATATTTTCCTTCAGTATTAAGCATTTACTTCAAGTGATTTACACTATTTTAATTTTGGCGCTGAAACTGGTTACCTTATTTAACACAACGAAAACTAACTTACCACTTTTTAGCAGGAGAACTCAAAAGTAAAATATTAGTTTAACATTATATATATTATATAACAAACTACTATTTACTAAATCACTTACTATTTTAATCAACGTGTCAATATCGTCAAATTATTTATTTAGTAGTTGAATAATTCCCGATTTTTATTATTGTTTAATTAATAATATTATTTTATTTTTACAAATAGAAAATACATTAGTTTGTAATAATAAGCCACGTCTCTACTGCCACGTTTTGGCAATCGTTGTATGGCGAGTCCAAATTAGTCTCTCCTAAGTTTGACGAACATGGTTTAGGCTACCATACCAATTGTGCAAACACACCAATATCTGCCTAGAAGGGTTGGCGTACGCAATAGTGTACAAACCAACAAATCAAACACAATAGCCTTAGCCAAGCATTCACTTGAAAATAGTCATTCTTTTAATTTTGTAAATTTACAGATTTTGTCAAAAGATGCATATTGGAAATGATTCACATAAAAAAGGTCTAAATTCTATCAATAATAAGACTAACATCAAAGATTTTTTCAATACGTATCATAATTTAATAAATTAAGTTGTTTTTAAATGTACCATGGCAGATGTTTAGAATACGACCCTGAACCACTATCATATCAGATCAAATGACAACATGATCAAAATTCAATATTGCCAGAAAATATCTGAGGACATACAACTATATTGCCAAATTAACTAAAAAAGTGGAGAATTCAATATAATAGTATACAAAAAAATTTGCTTAAATTATATTTACCTACTAATAGACTTTTCAAATAGTCAATTTTGCACAAATAAAATCACATAATTATTCCAATAGAAACATAAATTAAACATTTTGATTTTTACTCCGATTACATAATCATACGAAGATCCCATATTAAATCAAAAGATAATAACTATAATATTCATAAATATCTCATATTAAATCAAAAGATAATAACTATAATATTCATAAATTTAATTTAATTTTTCTACTAAGAGACTCATTGTTGCAGTTATAACAAAAACATGATCTAGACAGTTCCCAACCTTTTTAACTGAGATTACCATAATCCAGCATATATTAGCAAAGTTGTTGCTGTGACAGCTGGGCATCCAATAGTAGCGTTAGCCCAACACCCAACATTGACAAATTATCTACCTTATTCAATTTTTATTAAGATGTAACATAATCTTCTTCTTCCATTAAGTTGGTTTGTCAGATAAGCGGACTTATGAATAATTTCGCGCAGATTGATGGGTCCAATAACGCAACCCTGTGGTGTTTCATCGTATTTCCATCTGATAGGAGCTAATACCACTCGTACGGCTGCGTTTTTCGGGAGCTGCTAATCAGTCTTTCATATCGTTTATCTGAAAGTATGTTTTTAGTTGAGGACTCATTTGCGTTTAAATATAAACTTTGGTAAATTGAGTGCATCGGATTCTTATATCAAGATAGGACATATAAAACATATTTTTGTGATAAATATTACTCTACATTATCGGTTTTAAATGTGACTTAGAGGCATGATATTAACCATGCATTTTAATTTATAACTTTCTATAATTTCTGAACTTTTCTCTGATGTGTATTATATATTTATGTATATACAGGATGCATTATTAGTGTGGGGAAGTTCAAGCAGAAGGATGTATAGGAAAATATAGGGTTATTTCTAAAACAGACAGGTCAGGTCAAAACATCAGATTTTGACAATAAAACAGATCTTGCAGACTCAAATGACTAAAGTTTGTCAGAAATTTTTTTGTTTTTAATTTATTTTAAGCAGGAATATAATAGTAAATATGTCTGAGCTTAACGAAGTATTTAAATATTTTAGGTTGATGAAAATAATCATTCAGATGACCAAATATTTATTTTATGTATAAAACGTAAAAAATTATGATTATTGGGCATATTTCTAAGAGTTGTTCTCCATAAATGTTTGGGACAAGGAAAGCCGCTATTCACAGTTTTCTTCAATCTCTTATTGTAAAAATTAAAAAAAAAAACAAATATGCTATAGGCTTTATCTACTACCAACGACACCGATGTGTTATATATGTAGATGATTTAGATTTAGTTCTACGAAGACTCATTGAGCTACGAAATATTTTTAAAAGAATAGGTAACAGAATCAAAGGGATATAGCCAAAACAACTTCATTATCATTATCATCATTATCCAGCCTTTATTTACCACGTCAACTGCTGGACATAGGCCTCCCTTAAATTTAAAAACTTAAAAAACAAAAACAAATTTGATATTGTCGATTACTTTAACTATCTAGGATACATTTTTGTAAACAAAAATAACAACAACCTAGAAATTACGAAACGAATGGCTAAATTTTACGTTTTTTGCCTTTTCTCTTTTTGAGGCGAGAAATATTAGTGTGAGTTAACGTATCATTAGAAGAAGACTAACAGAAAAAAATTTGAGAATTTTTCGTCCAACACTGTAGAGCTAGACTTGGTTTTGGGCTAGAATATGCTGACTAGATTGCGACAAAATGGAAGAACATACTGCTCTTCGATTAGAGCAAAATAGCCCTATAATGCCCAGATGGACGTCAGCGTATTTACAGGTGTCAAAATGAAAAGTTTGCTCCTTACACTATAACCGAAACAGGGGCTTGTCGAGGAGGGTCAATAATAATTTGTTGTTGTGTTCAATAGAGGCAGTGTGAATGCTCAAAGCTACGTGGAAAAAGTTTTTCAAGACCATGTCATGCCTTTCGTACTGCTCATTGGTGAAAAATTAAGAATAATGCATGACAATGCACGTTGCCGTATCGTAAGATCCACCAGTGAGTACCTTAATGAGATCGGGAGTCAAGTTTTACCATGGCGGCACGCAGTCTGGATCTTAAGCCAAATAAACACATTAGGGACAACCTCGAAAGGTGGATATCCAGGATATCATGGATGGATTACCAAAAAGGCTACAAGAAGTCCTAAGGGTCAGAGATGGCAACACCTATTATTAATACTTATAATTTTTTTAATTAGACTATGATTTTCAAAATTATGTTTGTTTGAATTTTCTTCGAACATTTTTAAACATTGGATTTTTAAATCTTGATAAATCATTTTTTTTCAATAATTGTATTGTTTTCTTTTCCTTAACTAATAGTAATAATATATCACAAAAAATTAATTTGTACTATTGTTAAGTAATAATAAATTGGAATATAATATTAAAGTATTATATTAACTCTTTAAATGTAACACATCTTTTAAGTAGGTTTTAAAACTATATGTAAACATTTTTCGTAAGAGGTTTTATAGCTTAAAAGAAACTAAATACTATCATCATAAAACCCGTAATTTTGTAAAAGCTAACAAAACAAGATAGTAAAAGGAACAACATTTTATAGCTTTTATGCAGTTGCAAGGTAATGAAAAAAAAATTCAATTTAAATATTTTATGAGTAGTTGGATTAAAAGGTTAGTAAAGTGATAAAAAAAAATATAAAAATGTGGGTCATTTTAAACTTATTACATTCATTACTAGCAGTACCGAGCTACTAAAATATATTTTTAGTAATACATATATATGAAAGCAATGTAATAGAATTCATAGAATAGAAAGAAAGTTAACTCCCGCAAATTTGATAAAATTGTAGTACTATAAATTTATATTTAGAAAGATCTTGGGGACAACAAAGCTCGCTTTGCAACAAAAACTTTTGCTGAGAAATGTCTTTTTAACAAAAAAAAATTATATCTCTGCTTCATAACACACAATATCACAACATCACAATATTTACATAAATCATAACCTGTTTTGATTATTTCATGTTACTAATTCACTAATTTTTTATAAGCAAATATAAAAAAAAAATCGATTTATAGATTTTCTTACATTTTTCCGAATGATAACCACGGTGGGGAACATTCATCTACGATGAAGGGATGATTCAGCCCTTATTTTGGTTTGCTAAAAGTTGCTTAGTTGATACAAAAAAAACACACTAAAATAAGTAAAGAAATGTTTACTTTACCATTACGTTAAACACCAAACTGTAGGTAGGTAAGTAAACTAAAATTAATCGTCATTAATGTGGTCAAAAACTTGACCACTATCTCACGTTCAAAGACGAAAAGTCAACATTGAACACCTACAAAGTTCTTGAAGTTCCTTTACTGATCGGGGTCGGTAACACTGCTGCAATATCATTTTTTTCTATAACTGAAATATCATTAATATCAGAATACCAAAAACTGTTATTTGCTTTTTTTGTTAAAAATTTGACTACAAAATCGGAACCACAAATCTTACAAGTATAAAGGCATCTATAGAAATAGTATCCTTGTCAGAAATAAACTTCATATCCGGCAAAAAATCTTAAGTTAGATGAGTCGGACGACTCATCTAACAAATTAATATATCGATACTTGATTTACTTGAACAGGATTTACTTCTTTTGGCACTGTTTCTTACCAAATCTCTTTTAACTGATTTTTTCGCTTTTACTCTCTTCTAAAATTTGCCTGTTTTCATACTTAGGCGTATCAGTATATATTGTTGACTTAGATGTTCGGGAAATACCTTTTTTTTTGTAATTTCGACATTTGTTTTTAGGAAGCGTCTGATTTTATCTAAACACAAAGGATTTGAAGTAGAGGGTACTGAAGCTGTCATTTCCTCGACAGTAGGGTCTAGCATTTCTGCCGGAGCTGTTGGAATTGATTCTCTGTGAACGAGAGTATTTGGTTCCACAGAGAATCCAACGGAAGAATTACTCTTTAAGTTTTCTACAAGTTCTAGTGATTTTTTCGTCACTTCGCTTGCTATAAAGTTTGCCTTGTTAATAATTGGCGGTTTAAAGGCCAAAGTCCAGTATTTTTAAAGGAGCTTATAATGTTTTTAATAGAAAATGCACTTTCATATGCACGTTTTTTCAGAACACCTAAATGTCTAATTGTTATGACCTTAGCTGGATTTGTTAGCAGCCAGTCATGATGCGCAGCCGCTAGATACGTTTTAAAATGGCCGTAGACTCCAACGTCCAAAGGTTGCAACCTATGAGTGGTATGAGTGGGGAACGACAGCAGTACGATTCCATTTTTTCGGCACAGTCTTATTACTTCTACAGAACTGTGACACTCATGGTTGTCCACAAGCAGCAAAACCCTATTTTGTTGAGTACATTTTACGTGACTGACAAAGTGTTTTATCACCACAGGAAAAACTTCTGATGTCATTCATCCCCTTTTGTTTCCAAAAGCAATAGCTGAGGCTGGATATTCATCTCCTAAGTATTCTACTGGGTTTCTTATTCTGGCAAATACAAAAACGGGTGGAACTGTTTCTCCTGCTGCATTAAAAAAACAACAAACAACAAAAGTAACAATTTTCCCCTCTCATGAGAAGATATACGAGCAACTTGCTTTTAACACTTAAGAGCAACAATCCTCGTAGGAGACATCACTGTCGTTGACCAACTTTTATTTAAGTTGCATATTTCTTCTGGTGTAAACATGTACTTTTCAATAATGGATATGTATTTGGAGAAAAAATCATCAACGACAGGTTTATTGAGTGTCATTACCCTGCTGATGATTGTGTTTTCTGGCTTGATTTTAGATATTTCTTTTACGTGAATTTTCATAAAGCCTCTTAACCAGTTAAGACCTAAAAGAGGAACTTTTATTATAGAAAAATTATTAAAATTATCATATGACACAAACTTGCGATCTTGTTAAGATTCGAAGATGTTGGGATCTTACATAGCGGAATGGAATTGACATAGTCGAAAACAAGACTTCGCATTTGCTTGTAGTTTAGCCCATAATTAAAATTAGAACATTTTTTTATGTAATATACAAGTTGTTCTTCTTGAACTGTTGTAACTAATTGTCTTGATGTATATTTGCTTGAAAACGACACATCCTCCTCACTTTCCTTACCAGAATCCTCCCAGGCAGACAGAATCTCTTCTTTTAATTTCTTCTTTAGAAGAATTTCTATACGTAATTTTATTGTTTTACACTATATACTCGGGCAGCTTTATACTCATTAAGGCTTTTAGATTTGCTTTATTAGCCAGTTTCATTCTCTCTTCACTTATATCACACCGGCTGGTCTTTTTGACATCTATAGGCATCTATAACGAACAAATAATTTGTTAAATATTTTAAATTATGTTTTATAGAAACATTTAAATAAACAAAATTATTATTTTTACATGGGAAATATTCGGCTGGTAGTCGAATGTTACCCGTACAATCCAGCTGAATATTCACCAACTGCATTTTAAAATTATTTTGTGCAGAAAAATTTTGTGCAGAAAAAGTATTTGAGGTTATAAAAGTATTTAAGAACAATTTAGTAAAATCCTTTGTAAAAGGTATATATTTTTTTTTTTATAAAAAAAAATAATAAATAATAAATAAAAAATAATAAATTTTGCAAAAAAAAAAAAAATATACCTTTTACAAAGGATTTTACTAAATTTTTTTAATATATGGTATACAGCCAAATACAGGAACGTAGATTCCTTGTGTATTTAAGAACAATTTTCGAAGTAGAAGTTCGAATGCTGACAAAACGATTCGAGAGATATATGTATATCAATAAAAATGACAGATAACATGATTAGAATTTTATTATTAATTATAAATAAGTATAAATACACTAAAATTATTTTAAATTTAAAGGATTCTGTGAGTTTCACGAAGTGGGTCGATAATTAAAATTGAAATCGCTGGTTGGTATAAATACCCAATAAATCAATAATATCAACAAAGGTTAGTCATGCTTAAAGAAAATCGTTGCTATATATCTAGAACACAGTAACAAATTAAAATTTATATACTGTATTCTATTACATAAATAGCAAATATTTAGCGGTGACGTCTCACTCAGTTTCGTACTGAAGCTTAATTTAAAAAGGGTTGGATGCTTCCAATACCATTTGAAATTTTGATGCCCATACTTCCTCTGAGTTTCCTGCAAAATATTACACAGTGCTTCAAATTTTGGAAAAATACGATAGCTTTATATTTAGCCTAATTATTCAATATATAGGGTGTTCTAAAAGAAGCGGAACGGTCGAATAATTTGAGAATTAAACATCAAAACGAAAAACTAGAAAAAATATATATTCTATATTTTTCAATAATCTATCAAATGACATCAAACACGATCACCTAGCCGCACCCTCTAGAGGAGGGAGGAAAGAAACTTTTAAATCTTAAATGAAAACCCCCATTTTTTATTGCAGATTTGGACTCCTCATAAAAAATAAGCAACATTTATTTAAAACATCTTTTCAAATAGTAGATGTCGTTATAATCAGAAATAACGATTTAGCGTGATACCCTAGGAAAATTACGAAAATGGTTTAATATCTCGAGAAATAAACTTTAAAATGAAAAACTAAAAAATGCCTGTTTAATATTTTTTAAAAATATATCGAATGGTCCAAACAGGACCTCACAACCCCACATCCTAGGGATTGGGTGCGTTGTAACTTTAAAATATGAAATAGGTACCCCCAAATTTTTTACAGATTCTCATTCCAAAAAGCATTTTTATTCAACTGTGATCACTGCCAAAAAAATAGTTTGCAGACTTCTCAGATTTTGCAGATCTGTACATATTTTTCTGAAATTACAGCGACATGTATCAAGAATCGAAATAAAAAAAAACAGATAAAACTTGTTTACTTTTTCAGGTAGAATCATAATCTGGTAGAATTTATACGCTTTCCATAATTTTCCTAGGGTATCACGATAAATATTTATTTCCGATTTTAACGCCATCGATCAACAATTCGAAAACAATGTTTCTTATAAAAGTTACTTATTTTTATGAGGAATTTAAATGTGTGATAAAAAATTGGGGTTTCCTCTTAAAATTTTACAGTTTTCCCCCTCTTTGCCCTATGGGGTATACCGGGGGGTTGCGTTTGGTGTCATTCGATATATTTTAAAAAAATAATTAACACGTGTTTTTCAGTTTTTCGACCCGATGTTTAATTCCTGAAATATTCTTCCGTACCACTTCTTTTAACACATCCTATATAATTAACAGACAGAGTTAATATTCCAGTCTTCAAAAACGAAAATACGCATGAACATCTAAAATTCATAAAGACAAGCTAAATCTCTAAAAACGACCGGTGATTTTGAACGTCAAGTTTGATTTACGCTCGCGAAATTTAATTAAATTTAAGTAAAATTTGTATCAGCTTGAGGGTAACAATGAGTTTTTAAAGAGAAGAGTGCAGCTTTTGTATAAAATCTTTGTCTTTTGTCTCAAATTAAGTTTGTTTTTATAAAGGTGTTAAATGAATACATCTTGCGCATTTTTTTCTATTTTTAATGATTCTTCCAAGATCAATAAAATTTATTACTTTCATCGTTCGCTAATTACGGAATTTTCATTGTTAGAGCCTAGTCTTCAAAACCTATTCACTGAAATTTCGATTTTAATTTTTGGCAACAAATGTGAGGTATTTGAAATATGCCTAAAAAAACGCAGATTTTACCCTTTCATATTACCGACGATTTAAGACATTTAAAATTTTTTTTTTTTCAATTACACAATTACATTTTTTAAAACTACATAATTTTAGCTAAAATATCCACTAAATACCGTCTTCGTGAAGATATTTTCATAACGTGCAATCGTTTGTAATGTAAAAGTTTAAATTCTGCGTTTTTTAGGTATATTTCAAAGGCGCCACATTTGTTTCCAAAATAAAAATTAAAATTTCATATCATAGGTTTTAAGGGTTGGGCTTAAGTAATAAAAATTCCATATTCATCCAAAATTGCCGTTCACTTGAAGCGTTGTTTTTGAGAAAATGGTTCATTCTACATAAAAAGTGCTAATAAACATTTTTGCTGAAAATTATCTTAGTTACATTTCTTATTTGAAACATTTCTGTTCTACTCCGAGTAAGCTAGCGAAAGGCCAGGGGGTAGAAGTAGTAAACTTTTTTGCATATTTTTTTGTTTTGTTTGTATGTATGCTAAAGCCATTTTATATTTATATTTTATAATTTTATTAAATCATAAAATATAGATATACATTTGAAAATAATAAAGGACATAAATTAACATTAGATCATCTCGTAATAAAAAGATACTACCACAGGAAGTAACGGACATTGGAACCTACGTTAACTTTTCTGAAGTTAACCTAACAGTGAACCAGTGAACCTAACAAATGATATAAACATAAGTTATTATTGAGTGGAGTGGAGATTTCTATAATAAAATAAAAAAATCGGCTAATCCGACAAAAAATGTAGGTATAACACCGTATAATTATTATGGAAGTAAATAACCCTATATGACTATACTGACCTACGTTTTCCTCACCCCTCCCAAATCTTTTGCAGAAAGCTCTTATTTCCCGCTCTTTATTTCCGATCATCGATACTTAACCTTTAAGAAGTTAAGTGTTCTGACAGACACTTTGCAAATTCGGAAAGTCTAGTTTCATATGTTAGCGAAGACATATTTCTTCGTGCTTTTGTTTAGCCCTTGATAGTCACCCGGAAGTGTTCGTGGAGAGTGACTGTGTAGGAGCGAGTGATTTCAGTAAGTTGTTGTTTTCTACAATTGCGAGTAGTTTGTCTGACTTTAAATATGATTATTTCCAGATTAAATCGTTTTTCTCTTTTATTTTTAGTCAGTTTTAAAAATAGATAAGCAAGATACTTTGGGTATGAAACGAACAGCCACAAATTAATATAACAGTGTTCATACTAGTAATTAGAAATATCAAACAAGGCCTTGAATAAACACCATGAATAATTTTTAACGCAGTGGCTAACTCAGAGTCTGACTCTAACGATATTAACACGAATTTTGTTAAGTTGGAGAATGCCTTTGGTTTAGAAATTAAACTGGAAGGGTCTGGATGTATCTGAGTAGCAATAAATTGAATCCAATTGATCGCTATATTATTTTGGCAAAATTAGATTCAAGTAGAGTAAAATCCTATCCTTTACAGCGATATGCTTATATTTTGGCACAATACCGTAGTAAAATCTATAACATCATATTCATCCTTCTCCGAAGTTAAACCGAAAGATCACTTTTACTCAGAGCTTAGGTTTTTTTATTCTATATATTAAAAGATTTTGAGTTAAAAAAATTACAAAATGACGTAAATTCGACAATTATTAAGATGTCGATTAGATTTAGAGGCCACCCGCATCTTATTATCTACATGCTACACAAACCTTCCAAGTATGGCTTGAAGATACAAGCGATTTTTTACCAAAAGATATTTTATTTTTTTAATGGTTACACATATTCCAGGAAAGAATTAGACAGCAAATGATTGACAGAAGAAGAAAACAAAATCAAGGTGTCCATACAGTGAGGTGTCCATACATATTGAGATTAATCAGCGATCGATCACGGCAGTATCCGAAATATGACCGCTAGTAATTAGTACAGTTCTGTACAGTGTATCAAAGAGTTAAAAAAATATGAGTAGCATTTGTTACTTAACTTTGAACAAGTATAAAAAAATAAATAACTCCTAATTTTCTAAGAAATAAAAACCTTAATGTTGGGTCGACGCTTGGCTTGTATGTACCAAAAAAGAACAAAGCTATTCTATTCCTTTTATTGAGGATGTTGAGGTCTTATCCGTTATTGTTAATAAACTCATCCATAGAAGACGTCTTAAAACCTTACAAGAGACTGCGCTCTTATTATTTACACATCTTTTCATCGTTCTTAGTCCCCAATAAACCAATCTTTCTAAATGTTTCTTAATATTTAACTGTGGACATATTAAATTCTTTCTTATCAACTCCACCCCCTTCTTCAGTATTAAACTTCACCTCTGACCCTTATGAACAATGTTCTTCACTCATAAATCCTCCATAAGCATATTCAAATCGGATAATTCTATTCCTCTATACTCACTGTTCATAACCACACAATCAAATTAAACCCATTATTCATATATATCCTCTTCATTCACAAACCAGATCAGGATTCATTTAAAGCCAAATTACTCAACATAATTTATATTTATTACATGCAATACTACAGTAACATCCACACCACTTTAAACGTAATGGTTCTAAATAAACTTATTTCAATTCCTATTTTCTTTTATAGTATATTTCTTTCTTCCTTATGTTCATATGTTCATCTATGGTTACGATTTTGGACCTCTGAAGATCTCAGTCTTTCTTTAGTTATTTTCACTTTCAAAATACTAAGTTCACACAAACTTTTCATCTTATAACCATATAACCCTTACTCCTTATTTTAGTTAAATAATGCCATTTCACATTCTTTAATTATGTCGGTTCTATCATATTTCATAGTATGACTATAGGTCACATAATACCATCTTCATATAACTACGATCTCAAACACTACAGTAAACAACTCTACTCATACCTTGACCTTTTATTAATAATAATTTTTCTAAAATTCATCTAAAACAAAATCATAATTTATATTTACAACCAAATAATACAACTGTTCAAATAAGATTTATCTTAACTCGATCTTCATTAATTATCCCACAGCAATCTGTAATAATAAAGAATCGAGCATCTTGCATATATCTGATTTTCATTATCCAGATACCAAATGTTAATAAACCCATATAAGGCCTTATTATTTAAAATTTTTTAGCTTTTCACCCTTGAATCAGATATGTGTATAGATGATTGCCTACCTACAATCATAACTATTATCTAACTTCGATACAACCACAATATTACCGATTCTACATTTCTTCCAACAAACTTTTAGGGTAAATCACAATTTAACAGGTAAACTGGGTTCCCAAAATATGTCAACCAAAGAACAGTGCGTTACCGGTTCCCCGGGACCGGTGGCTTGACGCGAACACGGTGCGTTACCGACCGTCAGGGACCGGTAGTGACGTAATTATTAGTTTTTAAATTTTTACAGCTTTATAATATAAATTATACGAGACTTTAGATCAGTTATTAACAGTAAAAACATTTTAAAACTTACCATTGTCATTCGTTTTTTGATCAGGTTTCCTGTTCCTGAAGAATATTTTAAAGTATCAAGACAGCTTACTATTTTTTACAGATTTAGATTAAAAGATCAAAACTTCTTATTATTTTATTAGTGTAAATGATATTTGAAAACAAAAAAACATGTAAACTAAATAATATTTATGTCCTTAGTTATTAAACAAAAAAAAAACATAAAGTTTCAGGAAAATTAAAGATATTTTCGTAGTTATTAAAAAAAACAATCAAGTATCAGAAAAATAGATTATTTTTTATGAATGCTATTAAAGCAAGATAAACACATTCGTGGTTGTACAGGATATTCATGGCAGTAACTTGTTACTTTTGTCACCATATTACTTGCCTGTTTGCTTGAATGTGTTTCTCTTAATTTATGATAGCATCCTTGGCATTGTCTTCTCCTTTTCTTTCCAGGTCCTGACGGTTTAACAAAAGTATGTGGAACTCTTTTGGGAGTAGTGGTGTTTTCGTGTGCAGCTGTAGTAACAAGTAACTCCTGCGCCACTTTTCTTCCAAATTCCATTATAGATAATGTTGTGGAACAACTAATCTTGTTATAAACAATACAATAGATGTTCCAAGCAAAAATTCAAGGGTAGTTTACGGTACTATTTTAAACTTTTTCTTAAAATGGAATGATAAGAACTCATCTGATCACTAAAATCTACTCCTTTTTTTGCTTGATTGTAATCAATTATTGCCTTTGGTCTCAATACAAACTCACGTTGCCAGTTTCGCTTTCCTGTTGGTTCTAAAGTAGTTGTATGGGTTGAATCAGTGCTTAACATCAGAACTGGCCGTTTTTCCATCCATTTTATAATACGTAAGGAGTTGTTCTGTGTACCCCAAATTTCTCCCTTTTTCATTTTTTTAGTTACCGTTTTGGGAATACCTCTTCTATTAGACCTCAGAGTTCCACAATAAATTATTTGTTTTTTGAATAATGATTTGGCTAAAGGTAAAATCGAGTAATAATTATCAGCATACAAGTAGCGATAGTAGCCATTTTTGAATTCAACATGTTCAATAAGATCATACACTATCTGCTCACTCTAAGCAGTATTTGCATTGGTAGTCGTATTTTTACCACGATAAACGATTATGTTGTTAGTATAACCATCCACTGTACATAACTTATATAATTTAATTCCATACGGGTGTGTTTTGTTTGGCAGATATTGCTTTATTTGCAGTCTTCCTTGATAAGGTACTATACTTTCATCGACTACCAGAATCCGTCCTGGAGTTAATGCAGCTTAAAAATTTTTATTCAGTACTTTTAAAACTTACCCTAACTTATAGAGCCGATCAGCTTTATTACACTGCTGATTATTACAAAAATGAATGCAACGCATCAGTAAAAGGAACCTGCCTCGTCTCATGGTAGTCGTAATAAACTGATTCCTGAACATGGGATCTTTCGACCAATATAAATTTATTGCGGAACCATCAACTAATCCCATAACTATACATATTGAAAAAAAAAAAACGTTTCAGTTCGGCTATATCGCAGTCAACCCAGTAACGTATACGTGATTTTGATCGATGTATATTTAACAACATTTCCCGAGCAAATCTATTTGTTTCAGTGACAATATTCTGTAAAAGATCATCGGTTACAAATTACCTATAAGCGTCTATAGGATTTTTTATTTTGTTAACGTTAAAATTTAATATAGGCATATCTTGATATTGATTCAACCCACCAGTTTCATTGTCACTCTCACCTATATCATGCCACTCGTTTTCATCCTCATTTTCAGATTCTGATATTTTTTCGTTATCAATTTTTGTCTCATTATCATCGTCGAATAAATCAGTCTCACTTATATCACTGTACGATTTATCTGAAGAAAGAACATAGTTTTTGTCGATTATAGAATCGTCCGAATCAAAAGGATCGTTCATTTTCACTGTCACTATCTGGCAACTCTGCAAGCACATGGCCTCTTAAATCAGTTGGACTTTGGCTCAAATTTACAATAATTGGGTTATCTTTTTTATCATATTTTTGTCATATTTTTTATTTTCAACTGAAGTCCTCGGTTCGTTACACTCTACAGTTTTTGTTTTGTTTGTATCAGCTGTTTGAGCTAAAAACAAAATCTTTTTAACGCGAGATGACATTTTTAGACTAGTAAAACCACGTAAAACACGGACGTAAACACACCTGCTATTGAAATACAAACGATACTAAATGTCGATTGACTGCGCAAGCATGCAGATATGTAAATATGCACCGGTCCCGCAGGACCGGTCTCGCACCCGAGTAACAAATTGTAATCTCTGTGCGTTACCGGCCCCCAAAGTCCGGTACATTTTTTTTTAGAAATGTTGAATCTGAAGACAAGTATAATGCTGTTTTTAGCATTTAAAACCAACGAATATTAACGAAGATATACCTTTTGAAATTTTTAAAAGTTTGCAGTTTTCACACGCCGCACTTTAATAATAACGAATACCGGTCGCAGGGGACCGGTAACGCAGTCCGGTAACCTGTTAAATTTCAACATATTGATGGTTGCTACTGTTATAATTAATCAAATTTTAACATAATTTAATTAAACACAATATTGGCTAAAGTCACATTCAGACACATATCTCCTGTTTAATTGACTGCTTTGTTTAGACTTTTGTCCTAATTATATCATTTTAATCAGCTATCAACAAGTCCTCACAGACACTTCGTCTGAGGTCTAGCAACCTCAGTGGAGTCCCTAGATAAATTTTGGTGGCTTCAAACATAGCCCAATAGGTTTTTATATCAATTAACATTTTATAAAGGTATTTTTTGTAAATAATTTTTTTTTAATAACATATGGTCCGAAATAAAAGCGATAGAAATAAATTGTTGGCGTCAATGTTGCCAAGTCACTAGAAAAAATAGAATAAAATATACATAAATCAGCGCATGGGTATAGACATCGATATCCTGGAAACTATAGAATGCAAAATGCTAAGATGGTACGGTTATATTGAAAGGATAAATTATCAGCGACGCCAATGCCAGTGTTACAGTCGATCCCCACTAACCGCAGAACAAGGGAAGACCAAGAAGATCGTGAAGAAAAGAAGTAATCAGTTCATTTGAAGTAAGAGGTCTAAAAGCAGATTACTAGAAAGATAGCAATCGTTGGAAGTTACATAGTATGAGAGAAATGATGATAAGAAATATTTACTTCGAAGAAGGTTTTAAAAAATATATAGATAGTTTTAAGAAACAAAGGAGAATCTGCAAAATACTACTATTTTAAAAAATCTTTCTGTAGACGAGTACTTTTAAAAATATTTTTTCAGCATCTTAATTTAATCATGTAGTTATGGAATTGATAACGTGCAACAGTAATTGTTTTGCTTGTTCCTGTATATGAGTAAGATGTTAAATTCGTGTAGAATCTTAAATATGTATATGTTCTCTGATAGGTCCAACTATATTAACAAGATAAAATGACAGTCATTATTATCGATGTCCTATGTGTGCTAAAAGCATGACCCTTTAATTTCTTCTTTACTTGCACCACTGGCTCGAGGTTTACATCCTTTTGTTTTTGCCTTTGTTTACGAGACCTCGGGCATCAAGCACGCCGTGAGGCAATGCACTGGACGCACAAAGCGTAACATTAAATAACAAAAATGATCATTAATTAACTTTGACAGCAGTTTCATTGAAAAATCAATCAAAAAGACAAGAAAGAATGCTTCAAATAATTGTTGGATGCAAAGATAGACGTTTAAAGTGCAATGCTACAATTCAGTTTTAATTATAGTAAATAGTATATTTATTATATAATAGTAAATTACCATACGCGTATGAAACATATTTTTAGCTTAATGTAATGGTTTTAATAGATATTTTACTATTTCTGTAAATACGAAAGCACCTATTGGAGGAATATTTACTAAACATATCTTCTTCTTATTCGAGTAAATATGTATGGCTTTCAGTGTGATATTGTTTACTGTAACGTTCATTCCTTACCTATATATTTTCTCCAGTTTTTGTGGCTTGGACTTATTACGCTTATAGAGTAAGATCCCAGAGCGATCAGACATAACTTATTTTCACACAGATGAAACCTTAGAGTCTGAGTAGCGTCTCGTGTGCTTTGAATACCTGCGTATTTATGAAACTTGCTGAGTGACACCTGGGCAGGTACCAGGTGAGAAAGGTAACTAAAAATAAGAGCTATTTAACTTAAATTTACATAACTGATTTTTATACATATTTTGTAGAATATTATTTTGAAAATACTGTAATAAGTGTCAGACACTTCTCATGGACCAGAACTTTTGTCAGACGCTTTAAAGCTCCACTAAAATTAAATGAACTTTACTTACTTTTACATGTCTGATTTTTAAATAGAGATGCAAAAATATTTAATCGGATCCAAAACAGTAAAAGTATTTCTGAGGCTCATGCGCACAGCACTCTCGCGCTCATACTTCTGGTTAACTAATTTTTGTGTTTGAGGGATGTTTGGTCATTTCAATTTGTCTGACTGATTAAATATAACTTTAATATAGTTCCATTAATAACATATTTAAAAATCAGACATGTAAAAGTAAGTAAAGTTCATTTAATTTTAGTGGAGCTTTAAAGCGTCTGACAAAAGTTCTGGTCCATGACAAGTGTCTGACACTTATTACAGTATTTTCAAAATAATATTCTACAAAATATGTATAAAAATCAGTTATGTAAATGTAAGATAAATAGCTCTTATTTTTAGTTACCTTTCTCACCTGGTACCTGCCCAGGTGTCACTCAGCAAGTTTCATAAATACGCAGGTATTCAAAGCACACGAGACGCTACTCAGATTCGAAGGTTTCATCTGTGTGAAAATAAGTTATGTCTGATCGCTCTGGGATCTTGGACTATTATATCTTTAATCATCTTGTTTATTTTATGTATCCGTTTTTCTTTGGTCTTTCTATTTTTTCGTTCTTTCTCTTCGCTTCTAATGTCCAATTAGAAAAATTGTTTTAGTTTCTCCTCTTTAGATGGTGGCAATCGCTCAACTTATTTCACTTAATTTTTTCTTGTAGAGGTTCTTGATTTATCTGCTGTCTTACTAGGTCTTTATTTATGTAATATATACCTATCTATTTTCATATTTTTGGTTGTCTTTTTTTTACGGTATTGAGATATGACTTAGAAGCTGTAAGTGTACGAAATTTAGATATAGCTTTTCCCCCGTTTCTACTTTCTTTTTTAAAATGTTTTTATTTATGTGCATATTGTTATTGAATTGTTTTCATTTCATAAACGCAGCTTATTAAATTTGTTTTAGAAACTAGCGTCTGCCTAAATCTTTAATCTGCTATCCTTTTCTAAATTTAGATTGTCATCGCAGATTAACATATAAACCTGTAATTATCACGTTCTCAACGGCCTATCTTTTGATATGGTTCATGAGAGTAATTAGATTGTTTCTCTATTTCAGTGAAATTACCTAGTTTGCCATTGTAACTAGTTAAGCTGTGGTATATTAAGAGTTACTAATAACTATAAATTAAAATACCCACTACGCTTCTCTATGGCAATATAATGCTATACCGATTCTTCTCTTTTTTTTTATTCACTTTTCTATTTCTGATACTATCCCATCAGTATCTCTTGCCTTTTCCGCTTTAGTGTTCAAATTATCTATTACTTCTTCTATGTTTATCTCTTTAGGTTCTGGGTCTTCTTTAGCCCTTCTTTATTCAATTATTGTGTTTGTTAAATTTCGTCAGGTTTGATAAAATTTTTCTGTGTCGAAATCTTTCTACAGCTTTTATATACCATTTGTTTTTTTCTTAAATTCATATTAAATTCAGTTTACTTTACAGTAAATAGTATTTATTATATAACAGTAGAATACAGTACGCTTCTGTAACATTTTTCTTTCTCTCAAGTTTATGATCTTTGCAAGATGCTGCTGTAACACCAAAATTCAAAGGCGGCCAACTTATTTAGATGCGCTTGTTTTAATGTCCATGCTTTCAACCCATAAAGAAGAGTAGTGAACACGTAAAAGCACCTAACACATTCTAACACTTCGGCGTAATCCTAACCTTATACCCCGACAACAAAGAAACTTTTTAAGTTTAACGAATGAGGCAAGTGCTACTTCAATACGTGTCTTAACTTATTTGGTTGGTCTACGTATGATGTTATCCATGTTCCTAAGTATTTGTAGGTATCCACACCGTCAATTGCAGTATCTTCTACAATCAATTGGATGTTTGCATCTGCTGGTTTAGTCATGATCACGCATTTAGTTTTCTTTAAACTCATCCTTAGTCCGGATTCAGGACATCATTTATTAAGGTATTGCATTACGTTTACGTTGCATTTTAATGTCTGCTTTACAAGCATTTCTTGTTCTTTGTTAATTTTTTGTAATAGTTCTTTATTTGTAATGCAGTCTACCCTTGGTATTCATCACATTCTACGGTAGAACCACCTTTCAAATATTTTTAACTTATGTAGGCCCATTTTGTTTTAACGTCAAAAACGTTAACGTTGTTTTAACGTAAAACTGAAACAAAATACTTCCTTTCTGGTGAACTTACTAAATTAAAAACGCCATAAAAGACAAAAAGATGCATACCATAAATGGCTATCGACAAAATACGTAGAGATACATAATGGTAAATGCTAGGAAATTATCGGACACCTAGGTTTAGCTAAATCACACACTAATAACACATTCATCCGCCCCTAGCCTGGAATCTTCTGGCCTGGTATCCAACTCGGCCGAAAGATGCAGGGTGTCTTGCTCCGGGACAATAGATGTCCAAAAAAGATGTCCCTCGGCACTGCCTGCTAGAATTCAATGGATACATTCTTAGGCACTTACTGAAATCTGGCAATATGGCATACTCAACTAAATCAAAGGAGGCATGTTACACAGTTAAAAGCCTCAAAACAAACAAGTGCGGGATCATTGAATTAGACCAAACAATTTGAAAACAATAGTACACTCAACTTATAACAGTAATTCGACCACACGTTTCAATTATCGACGAACCAACATACACCTTGGATTCTAAAGCCTATGACGAGATAAGCGTGAGGAAAGTTGAAAAAACGGTTAAACGACTAAAAAACAAAAAAAACCTGTTGACCAAAAGGCTTTCTCAGCGAGTTGCATCAAAAATTCTGTAATAACTTCTTGTATGCATTTTTACAAAATTCTTTCAAGACCATGACTTCGCACCAGAATGGACAGAAGCATACAATAATAACATCATCAACAAGGATAAAAAGCAAAAATGTCAAAACTACAGAGGCTTAAGCGTAATAAACTCACTATCTATATTTTATGAGAAAGTAAATAAGAACAGGATCCAGTAAGACATAAAAAATCAATGAGCAAAATGGCCTCAACGTTGAAAGATCTTGTATAAATAGAATTTTTAGCTTAAAACAAGTATTAGAGAAAATATTGGAATACAATCTCCAGACTTACTTTGTATTTGTTGATTTAACCAAGGCTTATAATACCGTTCTGATTCCTTAACTGTGAACCGCCATGAAAAATCAAGGCATAAATCCCAACAATATAAACGGTGTAAAGAAGCTGTACAGAGGTATGGTGACATACCTTAAAGTTGAAGGTAAATTAAGCAGAAAAATTACTATCGACAAGCGTCTAAAGCAAAACTGCTGCATCTTCTACTTTGTTTAATATTTACCTTAATAAAGCTTTGACTACTTGATCAATTGGAGAAAAACTGCAATAGTATGGGTAATACCATTGGAGATTAGAGGCTGTTTATATTTCACTTTGAAAACGATCAGGTAGTTCTTACAGGAGATGAGGTAGACATTGATTATATGCTTCGAAAACTAAATAAAGAATATACCAAATGAAGCTTACTATCAATCCTTCAAAAACAAAATATCGAGTAGGAGAAAACCAAACAAGTAATCTTCATGTATGGAATCATAGGTACAAACTTGTTAAATACCAGGGAGCAAAAAGTACATCTGCTAGAAGAAACAATAATAAAATAAACTCAAGACTAGACCAAGCCGAGAGCAGCTACTAGACAAACAGCCTGCTATATAGTAGTTAAATAACAAAACGGAACAAAATAAAAATCACCAAAACGATTTTCGTAAGCATCTGTGAAGCGAAAGACTTTATTAAGCGAAACTGTGGAAGATAAATAAAGAAATATATCTAAAATTAAAGACATGAAGGTAAATTATTAACGACGTTGCTGTTACCTAACTAGAAGGGATAGAGTACTAACTTAGCGGATATAGGTATAGATATAAATAATATTCAGAAAATTGAAGCTGAGTGACATAATAGCTCTGTATTATACATTGGGGTACACTAAGGCGAATCTAAAAGTCCTCAGTAACTTTATCTTTAAGTTTAACTTTCGCTGTTTGATTCAATTATTAGTTATACATATTTCTAATATTTCTGCTGATGTTTTGATTTAATAAACATTATTTTTTAATACAATTTACACTTGCACTTTATCAAAAGCCTTCTTTAAATCAATGAACCATTTATAGTTACATGAATATAATAAATTTGCGTTATGTATATTGGACAAAACATCGCACAAGTTAGTAAAAATTAACAAAATTCAGTTTCAATGCTAGACTTACATTTGATTAAGGATAATAAGATAATCTGGCTACTTAAATAGAACGAAAGCTTGAAAGAAAATATAGAACGATTAATCATATGGCCGAAAAAATGCGAATAAAAATTCTCTGATCAAAATAAAACAGTTATTGCCTATCTATTTCATATCATACATCTAAGATAATATTTTAACAAAAATATTGCCAAGAAATCATCAACTATATAATTATGACAACATGATGTCATTATTTGGAGATGGGAGAGCCGGTAGAAATTATTAAAATGATATTTAATTAATTATAATTTAATATAGAGGTAAAGACGACTTCTGTTTAAATACACCAAGTTAAAAAATCCTTATTTTAATTATTATTTTATTCTTAAATACACTCGCGATCATAAAATCCGGGTCACCTTGAAAATCACCGATATTTCATTTTTAACGAGCTTTATCGTAAATATTAATAACACAAATACAAACTAATGCATGTTTCTGAGAATTGTTGTAGTCTTAGCGGTTTCCTTTGCAACAAAAAATTTGAATAGTGCCGATTTCGCGGGAAAGCGCACACTTCCCAAAATTAACGGTACCTGTAACTGCCGCTTGTTTTAAATGTCTCATTTGTGCTTCGACTTTTTGTTCAAACGCAACGAACAAACGTTTATTATTGCCACCATTAGTGTTTATTAGTGCCATTATTAGTGTTTATTATTGTTTATTTTTTGCCAAAAATACCCTTGACTGTTGTTGAAACGGCACAAATTGTTGCTCTTGTGAAAGATGGTCACACTCAACGGCAAGTCGCAAGAACTGTTGGCGTAAGCCTTTCTACGGTTCAACGAGTGCTTCAACGCTTTCAGGAGAAGGGTTTGCTATCCAGACAACCTGGCTCTGGACGAAGAAGAATGACCACGGTACGAGATGACCGTTTTCTTGTGTTTCATGCTTTACGAAACCGGACCTCAACTGCGATTATGCATCTAAATCGTCTACAGGAAGTACGAAATGGCAATGTTAGCGTTGCAACAGTCAGGAGAAGACTTCGTTCTTTTGGACTATCTTCTTGGGTAATGGCTACAGGACCGCCACTTCGCCTGGCGCATTGAGTTGCACGACTAGCTTTTGCTCGACAATACGCGCATTGGGGAATTAACGATTGGAGCAAAGAGTTATTCTCAGATGAATTCCGTTTCTGCCTAACTGGATCCGATGGACGTGTAAGAGTTTGGAGGAGAACCGGTGAATGATTTTCACAAGCTTGCATTGCTCCAAGAATGCCATTTGGTGGAGGCTCGGTCATGGCTTGGGGAGGTGTATCTTCCGACTTTCGCACAGAATTACCCTTCATCGAAAATGGGTCCTTAACTGCACGAAGGGACATTACGGAGATTCTGGAAGAACATGTTATGCATACCATGGCAAGGCTTGGAGAAAACGTCGTTTTTATGCAAAACAATGCGCGAAAGCACGTTGCCACGATCAGTATGCAATACTTGGACGAGGTTGGAATTACGAGGTTACCCTATCCAGCTAGGTCTCCGGACCTGAATCCCATCGAACATATCTGGGACGATTTGAAAAAACGTATTCAACCCCTAACATCTCCTCCTAACAACGGACAGGAGCTTAAGGATCTGTTAGTGAGAGAGTGGAATAACATACCACAACATGTACTCCGGAGAAAAATTGATAGTATGCCCCGTCGTCTGCAAGAGGTCATTAGAGCAAGTGGAGGCAATACACGATATTAGTCATTGAAATTTCACTGACATTTTACCACGTTCTGTATTTTCCATTTTTTTTCGTATGCCTGTTTTATCAACAATTTGGTTTGTTTTCAGTTTTTTCAATAAAAACAATAAAAAACCGTTTTTTTTTCTTTCAAAACAAACATTGATGACAAATAAAAAATACGTTAACCTAAAAAAAAAGGTTATTACTCCACCAGAGGCAAAAATATTCCAGAAACTTGAAATTTTCCAGGTGACCCGGATTTTATGATCGCGAGTGTAGTATTTAGTAGTTAGTCTAAGAGAAAGAAAAATCTTAAATCTTTGCATTCCAAGTTTCACTCTATTAAATAAAACATAAATCAATTTTATTAAACTGACATAAAAGCTCTTTTAAATATCTTAGAATTCAGGTTTATCGACATTACGTGTTAATTATCCATTAAAATTTTAAAACGTGAATTCTGTTTATTCTTATCGGTGTCCTTAATGACATTCTTCGACGTTTTCATTCATAACTGTTACTATGTAGTAATAAATTTAGCAAACAACTTGGCCGATTCTAAATATTTGATCAGTTGAATTTACATTTTCTGTTTCTATTTTGTGTGGGAACTGGGTTACAATTTACAGGAGTCACATGTATTGTAGTCGTGTATCAAATAAAAAAATAGGAGATATTTAAACGCAATAAAATAATTTAGTTTTAATTGATTAATTAATCAATTTATTAATACAGAAAATATTTATATATTAACTAAGTTTTTTATTTAAAAAATTAACTTTACCCATATTTAATTATTCATAGCTATTTTTCAATGTTTTACATTTCAGCGCACACCAAGAGAATGAAAAAGTATCCACGTTTTCTGTAATAATTTGTCATAATAAAAAAAATAACAATAATAATAAAGCTAACGTCAGATTAGAAATTAACAAAAGAAAGTGCATATACATTGTGAGTGGGAAGAAACGCTCCAAATTCTATTTTTTTTTTTTAATAGTAATGCAGTAAATAATTAAAAAGAAACGTGGTAAGTTGTCGGTACTGTATTTTTAAATTTAAAATATTTTTAAAATTAAATAAAGTTGTTTTATTGTTTATTTATTGTTTTTTATTTTACTATTTTTTTACAATCACTGATATACAAAATTTATTTATTAATTTTAACAATTTTTTGTTATACTAGAGAATTTTATAAAAATATATTTATGTAAGGGAATTTTTAAGAAATTAGCATATAATAATTGTAAAAAGTTGTATTTTAATAATTATAATATTGTAGATATGTTTAAGTGAGCCATGTGCATAGGCAACCAACTATACAATGAAGTGACGTTTAAGTAATGGTTGCGAATATAAAGTGTGGTTATAATAATATGTTGTTTAAAATGTGTAGTTTATTAAATTAGAGTGTTAGTTACTAATTTAAGTGTATATTCTGATCTGAAAAGCCTAAATGTCAACAAAATTCTCGATAGAAAAGTAAGGAATTCTCTAGATCACCGGAGATGGCTTTGTTTGCGAAATTGACTGTTCCAGAAAATTCAGACATGTAGGAGATGGAACAAAATCGAACATGATTTCTTGCTAGATGATTCTGGAACATGGAAAAAGGTATAAATACCCGGTGATTTGGATTCAAGGCATCAGTTATGAGTTACAGTTACTATGAGTCGAGTTTAGTATTAAAGTTAGTTAGAGTAGCATGAAATAAGCCATTCAGTTAGTAAGAAGAAGTCAGATCAATTATAGTCAGTCAGAAGGTCCAATTGTTCAATATAGTGAGTTAAATGAAGATTAAGAAACAGTATAAAGAAAATATTATTGAAGATTAAAAATTATGTTATGTATAAATGGTGATTGGATAATGGAAGAAGTATTAATTGAATATTAAAATTATATAATATATTTGGTGATTGGAGATTGGTATACTGAAAAGAAAAATAAATATAAATATATAATATATTTGGTGATTGGATATTGGTATATTGAAAAGAAGAATAAATATAAATGCTGTTTGCTGGTTCGCTTGGTGGTTTATAAATGCTTAAGAAGAAATATATTTTAAATTGGTGGAAGTTGATAATTGGAAAAAGTAATTTCACAAAAACAAGGATAACCGAAGCACGAAGACATTGAGTGGTGATTAGAATCTATATAGTGGAAAAAAGTTTATTTAGGCATTCAGTGACAGAAAGGTACAAAATTTTGTTAATATAATTTAGTTAGTGTCATAACAATTTCAATTTTGAAGATAGTTAAGAGGATTATTCAAGATAATAAGATAGATATAGAACAGAAAATAGAGTTGCAGAAATGTAACTTAGAAGTAAAAATTAACGAAGACAGGAGAAACACAGAAGAAAAATTAGACGATATACAACAAAATATCCAAATAAATTGTAATCAAATAAGAAATGTGGAACAGAGAATAGATGATATTTCACAAATGAGAGACATAGGGAGACCTTACTTGGGACTTAACAAATGAGACTGGGATTAAATTCTCTGGTAATATAAAAAATTTGCATCCTAGAGTATACATAAATAGTTTAAAACATAGATTAAGATTGATGAATAATATTAATGATATTAAAGATTATATTAGAATGACATTAAATGACAATGCAGCAACTTGGTTTGCTAGTATTGAAAATGATTTAGATAATTTTCAAACATTTGAAAATAAATTTTTAAATTATTATTGGGGTGAATTAGAGCAAGCAAAGTTTAGAGAAATTCTATATTTTGGAAAGTATAATCACAATTTAAAATCAAATATGGTAGATTATGCATTGAAACTGATAACAGTTTCAAACTGATAACAAAATATTTAGAACCACCACTTAGAGAGGATGAAAGAGTCTTAAATGTATCTAGACATTTTGATGCTGATGTTATGCACACAGTAACTGTACAAAATATTCAAACAATAGAGAGTTTTATTAATTTTATTCAAAGAATACAAAGAGGTAATATGACAAGTAATAATAACAACAACAGAAAAAACAATAATAACTTACAATATAATAAGAACATTAACAATATAGTCATCAACAATATAGTCAATCATACAATAATACTAGATGGTAATAATTTACAAAATTTTAATAATAATAACAGTAATCAAAATAGACAGAATTTTAATAACAATACTAGTTATAATAGACAACATTTTAATAACAGTACTAATAATAATAGATAAGATTTAAACAATAGAAGAAATACAGAGCGACCTAACTATAACAGACAGGTAAATTGTGTTCGAAGGAATAGGAGCTGCGAAGACAGGGAACGAAATAGTACAAGGCAAGAAAATGTGAGTAGAAGTCATAGTAGGGAAAGACATAGGACATCAGATCCAAGTGGTCAGATACAATCTGACAATTCTAATAATCAAAATTTTGTTTAGTAAACTTTCTGAATTACAAGTTAGGCCATTGCTATTATGAAAAACCTTCTGAATTTATTTCTTTAGATGAAGATAAAATTATTGAATCTATTAAATTAATTTATATAAATGCTTTGGCCAAAAATAAAATGATTAAAATTATGATAGATACTGGTTCAGAAAGTACTTTAGTCTCGGAGAATTTTATTTTTAATACATTAAAACTATCAGATATAATAAAGATTCCAAAAATTAAAATTGTTGGTGCAAATAATAAGAAGTTGGGTGAAATTGATAAACTAACCAATTTTAAAATTAATATTCTTAATAAAGAAATTAATATGCAAGGATTTATTGTCAAGGATTTATGTGTTAATATATTAATGGGAAATGATGAATTGGAAAAGAAGAAAGTAAAGATAGATTTTGAAGAAAAAATGGTAACTTTGGAAGGGCAAATAATTAAATTTATGCAGAAAGATGAGGTGGAAGAAGGAATAAGAGTTGATAGGATATTATTAAAAGAAAATAATGATGTTTATGAAGAAGAAATGTATTTTGATGATAGGGAAATGTCCCAAAAGAATGTAAAGAATAATTATTGTAGTGAATATTTAAGGAATGGAAATTTTAAGCAGATGGATGCCTACGAGGTAGAGTGCGTAAAATTGGAAGCAAGGAATAATGAGTACATAATGAAGAATAATTTTATTTGTAAAGATGAAGATATGATAAAAGTTTTAAATTGCCCTGAAGAATATAAATCAATAGTCGTTTCCATATTGCAGCAACACAAGGGACTTGTCAATAAAGAAAATAGAATTGCACAAAATTATATCCATAGTATAAAAGTTAAAGAAGAAAAAGATTTTAAAACAAAATCATACCCAATACCATATAAATACAGAGAAGAAGTAAACAGAACGATTAATAATATGTTAGAAGATGGAATCATTGAGAAGGCAGATACACGTTTTATTAACCCTATAGTAGTAGTACGTAAAAGATCAGGTGAAATCAGGTTATGTTTGGATGCAAGGAATATTAACAAGATTACTGAAAAGAAATTTGAAGCACCAATGAGTATATATGGAATACTAGGAAGAATTACAGGAATGTCATTTTTCACTAAAATCGATTTACAGCATAGTTTCTGGTTAATACCTCTAGAAAGAAAAAGTAGACAGTATACAGGATTTCAGATAGATGGAGTAGTATATCAATTCAAAGTAGTACCATTTGGACTTCAATCATCTTGTAGTGCTCTACATAGATGTCTTCATGATATTCTGGATCAATATGAACATTTTGTAATTCACTACATTGATGATATATTAATTTTTTCTAAAACGGCTGAAGATCATGAGAAACACTTAAAAATTATAATCAACAGATTATAAGTATATAGTTGGACTAAAAATAAATCAAGAAAAATGTACATTTTTTCAAAAAGAAGTAATATATCTAGGTTATAAACTTAATACTAAGGGAATAGAAATGGATCCAGAACGGACACAGGTCATTCAGGAATATAAAACACCACACCATTTAAGAACTTTAAGAGGATTCATTGGAATAAGTAATTATTATAAAAGGATGATACCAGATCTAAGTATAACACTAATAATAACAACACTAACAACTTACTGATATATCCATTTTATTCAATAGACTTGATTTGTTAAATGGATGGTAGATTTCATTATTGTGAATCAATTTGACATCATACTTGTTGTCTTTTACATATGGAAATTATTTTGTACCCTAAAAATCATAATTTGGGGTTAGATACAAAATTGATTCTATAAATGTCTTTCTAATATAATAAAGTGTAAAACATACCAAATCATGTGGATGAAAGCCTGTTGAATGGAAATAATTCCTAGATTTTGTCTATAAATAAACATAACACTATAATAGATGACTAGATTATATGTTTATTTTCTCATATAGCCTCCATTGCTCTATTTGACATGACAGTTTGACATAGACAGCGAACAAGGATGTATTTAATAGAATACATTATAAATAAAAAAAAATGAATTATTAATTTATTAAGGTATGTAGATAAGAAAATTAACATGTAAAGGAAATAATAAGTAAATTATTTATTTTAAATTTAATTTTGGGGTATTGAAATGAATAGAATTTAGGAGAAAGAAAAATAGTGTTTAAAAGGTCAATTTACAAGTTATATACTAGATAATATTAGATATTAAAAGTATTTGGTTATTTTAATAAGTTATATACTAGAGAATTTTATAAAAATATATTTATGTGAGGGCATTTTTAAGAAATTAGCATATAATAATTGTAAAAAGTTGTATTTTAATATTTATAATATTGTAGATATTTTTAAGTGAGCCATGTGCATAGGCAACCAACTATACAATGAAGTGACGTTTAAGTAATGGTTGCGAATATAAAGTGTGGTTATAATAATATGTTGTTTAAAATGTGTAGTTTAATAAATTAGAGTGTTAGTTACTAATTTAAGTGTATATTCTGATCTGAAAAGCCTAAATGTCAACAAAATTCTCGATAGAAAAGTAAGGAATTCTCTAGATCACCGGAGATGGCTTTGTTTGCGAAATGGACTGTTCCAGAAAATTCAGACATGTAGGAGATGGAACAAAATCGAACATGATTTCTTGCTAGATGATTCTGGAACATGGAAAAAGATATAAATACCCGGTGATTTGGATTCAAGGTATCAGTTATGAGTAACAGTTACTATGAGTCGAGTTTAGTATGAAAGTTAGTTAGAGTAGCATGAAATAAGCCATTTAGTTAGTAAGAAGAAGTCAGATCAATTATAGTCAGTCAGAAGGTCCAATTGTTCAATATAGTGAGTTAAATGAAGATTAAGAAACAGTATAAAGAAAATATTATTGAAGATTAAAAATTATGTTATGTATAAATGGTGATTGGATAATGGAAGTAGTATTAATTGAATATTAAAATTATATAATATATTTGGTGATTGGAGATTGGTATACTGAAAAGAAAAATAAATATAAATATATAATATATTTGGTGATTGGATATTGGTATATTGAAAAGAAGAATAAATATAAATGCTGTTTGCTGGTTCGCTTGGTGGTTTATAAATGCTTAAGAAGAAATATATTTTAAATTGGTGGAAGCTGATAATTGGAAAAAGTAATTTCACAAAAACAAGGATAACCGAAGCACGAAGACATTGAGTGGTGATTAGAATCTATATAGTGGAAAACAGTTCATTTAGGCATTCAGTGACAGAAAGGTACAAAATTTTGTTAATATAATTTAGTTAGTGTCATAACAATTTCAATTTTGAAGATAGTTTGTTTAAATTTTACATTTTCTATAGAATTTAATTAGTTTCATAAGAATTTCAATTTAAAGATAGTTTATTTTAATTTTACATTGGCTAGGTTAGATATAAATGTATATTTCATAATAGATATAATAAAGATAATTTAAAAAAGTACTTACAAACTAATTCTTTGAGAACCGCGATAAAAGCCCTATATATTATATTATTAAAAACACTCATTGCTCATCATTCACAAATAATACATCATAACAATATATATATATATATATATATATATATATATATATATATATATATATATATATATATATATGTCTAACAAATTAACTAAAAATAAAAAGAAATACTCAAACATATTACGTATAAAAAATGTTAAATCATTTCATCATAAGTTTTTGGAGTGAAATAAGGCTTATTGTGTGAAAGAGACAGGAGAACTGCTTTGTTCTCATCCCTACTCCAAGCTGTTTACTGAGAGTGAAGTGACACTGGTGGATGATCTAGTGATTATTTTAAACTAAAGAAACTAAACTATTTATTGTGAATTTATTGTTAAAGAATAATTTCGGTTAAACACTTTACAAACTAACCATGTGATTAGTTGGGTGGCTCTTTTAGACAGTAGATTTAGTAAAACTAGGATTTAATTTAAATAAATATATATTCAAAACAAATAAATATCAAAATAAATTTATATCCTGGATGTACAAAATTCTAGCGACGACGGTATTGACGCACGGTTCTATGAGCCACTGTTCGCCCACATACCGGAAAAAGATAAAACATAAAAAATGTTATAAAAATCGAAACCAAAATACGGTGTGTTTATACACTTAAGCTGAAGAGAAGCAGTAATGGGTTAAAGGTGGACGGATCAATCAACGCTCGATCCCGTAAGGAGTGGGAAGAGACTAATCAACACTTAGTTATGGGAACAGGTTGGTCTCAGATCAACACTACAAAACTAATAAGGAGCTGCCACTAGAACCAACTAGTTGTTCCCAGATCAACACTCTGATAGATCTCCATTCTATCGTGCGGCGGCTTTTCTGTTGTCGACTTGCTCATCGATGTAAATGGAACTTAGCGGTGAGAGTGTCTGTGTACGGAGCCTTGGCGGGACGGTGGACAATAGCAAGGCATACAATTTTTTATGGACTTGAAACAGGCTTACGATTGTAGATTAACGTGGGTATACCTAAGAAATTAAAATAGGATGAAAAATTAAATAGTTTCTGCCTAAACTTTGGACTAATACAAAGATATCCGCTGTCCTCATTGTTATCGAAAATTGGAATATGCTATAAGATTAATTTATCCGAAGATTAAACGTGGCTAGAGGTTCAGTCGTTATCTTCGCTTTGGTTGATAATGCAAATTCAAAAGCACAAACCACAGTAGACATTCAGGATATATTCTTATTTTTTAGTTTAGTTTTGAAAAAGCTGTATTACGTATGTGTTCAGCTATAATAAAGGAAGATAAAACATAATACAAGGGCATTTCAAATCAGGATCGACAAAAGAATTAAGAACAAAATATTACTATGAATGACCATAATTAGTGGTCAAAAAATTTAAAATTACTAGGAGCAACAACTACCAAAGGCAACAAAGTAAAACGGGATCTAAACTACAATTATTGACAATTAATATTTCTTTGCGAGTGACCAAAATAAAAATCTATAAGGCTACAATAATACAACCAATAGTCACGTACGGGAGCCAACCATGGACAATAACAAAAAAAAAGAATAAAACCAATATCTTTTGGAAAGACCATATGGGAGAAAAGATTTAGGATAGCATTGGAAACGTTGTCAGAGGTAGTCAGAGAGGATCTGGTGATAAAGAGAAATAGCACAAGACCGACAAGAGTGAAAAGTAATGGTAAATGCGGCAGAAATACTCACGGAGGGCTGCAATGCTAATAATGCTAAAGCTTAATTAAATGGTCTAGAATCACCTACAACGACTATGATTAATATTGTGTATTGTAGATTTCAAAGCCTCGTAAGACTTTTCATATTGCGACCTGGAAGATTGGGTATATTCTAAATCTAAGTTTAGTTTAAAAGAATTAGAGTTAACTTTTCCGCTGTAACTTAATTTTCTACCAACATAAGAGTATTTTTTGAAGCGGACAAAAAGTAGGGATAACCTTTTTGTTCGCTTATGATCGAAAATATTTTTTCAGTAGGTTGCATTTAATACTTTTTTCATTTTCTGGTTATATAAATTATAGGAATTATTTATTTAGCATTACTATAAGCGAGCCATTACTAGCAATTCCTTCATGCCCTGCCCCTATAGTTAAGTCCCTTTGTCGTGCTTCGCTAGCTGTTCAAGAAACTCTTTGCAGTTCCATGCTGTTATGGACTTACAAGTTGTATATCATCGGAGCTTGATCATCGAAGCCAATAAAAACACTTTTAATAAACTTTAATGTTTTTTATAAAGCGTCTGTCATACATTTTTATAAATCTTAAAAAGATTGCCATTTGCCATAATAAAATATATTGTCCTAGTTGTTAAGATTCGTATTAAATCACATCTAGTTAAAATGTGATCTCTCTGGGTTATGATTCATTACAAGATGTTGGATACTCCTCTACGGTAACTAAACAAATTAGATACCAATTTCTTTTAAGTCGTTAAAACTATATTATTCCGTCTTATACTAATTAACTTATATACCACAAAACACTTACAGTGGGCGTTGAAAATATTATACACAATTAGACGCCACGAGCATCAGCAGATGTGTGAACAAACTATTTGGCAACATTACAGAATCCCACCTTTGTTTTCTAATGGTAAACGCTAACAGATATGACATGTTATTATTATGATTAATTGTTGTTAGAGATTGTTTGCAACATGAGCGCGAGATCCTTTTATGGGTTAACGTTGACTTTTTTAAACTTCATTCGATGCCTCGTTGATTCCGTACATTGAAATATGCATTTGTTACAATAAGTCGGCTGTGTTAGCAGAAGGACATGTGACATGATATTTTTTAAAGTAAGTAATCCCTTTTATTCCAGGAACTTGTCACATTTGTTGACCGAACAGAATCATAAATAGAAAATTATTCACAAGGATTGATATATTGTACAGGATATGAAAATAAATTGCATTGAGATGAAGCAGCAGATAAATAAAAAAGGGAATCACTATTACAAGCAGTAAACTCATATCTTCAATTAAATAATTTCAGTTACTTAGGCAAAAAAATATAAGATACTTGTTATTTACTTATCATGGTAAGTTACTTTGTTTCGTAGACAAAGTGGAAATTCGTGAAAATTTGACTGCAGCATTTTTAAGACAACCTATTATGTTTAAATGTATCTCGAGGCAGGGGAAATAATCCATTGAAAGGGTTAAATATAAGGTAAGGATCCTAGCTTGTACAGAAATGTAATTAATTTAATATCTTAAATGTAATATTTTCTGTTGGAGAAAAAACTTATGAGGTCTTTGATATCTATGTACAATTATTATGAACTAGACAGATAGATAGCCATACTAGATCGCCATGTATATTAATAAAAATTCAATTGGCAAGAAATACTTAAAATATCCGAACTAAAAGCAGTCGCAGTCAACAAGCATTTTTATGGACGATTAAAACAATAATTTTTACTTACAAAAACATACTCTTAAACAAAATTTTTTTGTTGTAACATTTACAGAGGATAGTCAACTAAAATAAAAATTCCTAATTGTGGGAGATTCTAACTCACTTAATGCAAATTGGACATCGAAAACTATAGGTAAAACGGAAAATAAATACAACGCTTTGTCGATACAAATGATCTTTTATCAAGAGATTCAGGAAAACGTAACCACTTAAACCAATTACAGGGAAACCACCACTTATCCAAGTTCAGAAAAAAAAAAAACGAGAACGATGAGAGAAAAAGAGAGATGTTTAAGGGTGTGTACCTTGTCTCCAAACTAAATGTTAAATCAGAGGGCGTCCAATAAGGGACAAACTCCCGAGTTAATTATTAAACGTCTCTCTGTTACTAAGCAGAATATCAGATTATGCAAAAGCGACGAAACTTATATAACTTAGGACAAGTAGAGTCCTCAAGCGAATACTATAACTCCCCGGAATAAATTTTCAGTAAAAATCAAGAAACTCTCATAAGTAGAATAGGTCATATATTAATGTCACAAAAATATTTAAAATGGCGTAGTACAAAACAACTCAACTTCTAGAATATATGAATGAACTGTGGTATCGAATATTTCCAGAAATGGACTGTTAATTTGGTGAGGGCTATGAAAGGTCTGTGGAAGGCACCAGAGTTTTTTACAGTTAATCTCAATAATATGCATAAGAGTCTCATGGTTCTTACCTGCTTTCCCGAAAACCAAACAGACAAAGCAACTATTAGGATCAGCATCAGAAGAAAAAATCAAGATATTATGATGGTTATTAAAAGGATAAAAGACTGGTCTTATTAATCGACGAAGTCTGATACAAAGCATTGGGAGCTGTTCAGTTCAAGGTATACTCCATATATAGCTATAATACAAGAGTCCTAGGTAAATTTAATAATTTACTTCTCCAGGATAAATTTCTGCTCTAGCGAATAAACGACGGTAAAGATGAAAATTACAAAAGGAGGCAGTATGAAGAAAACAATTCTTAGATCAGCATATTATGCATATGTTATTGACAAACAACCACTACGAACGAAAATGAAACCGTTAGTGAGATATTGTAGGATAAATGTACTCCAACTGATCATCGGCTCTGATGCAAGTGCGTAGTACCTGACCTAGGACAAACACTAATCAAAACGGTTAGTCATTATTGCAGTTACTTATAGAATATAAGTTAGATATTATAGATCTAGGGAAAAACCAACTTTCATAACTTTACTACAAAAAGGCATACTTAATAATGACAGTGGCCACGACTCTTATGAATGGAGCTATTAAAAAATGGCTTGTATGAGATGAGGTATTTTACTCAAGCTATAAAGTACATATGTTTTAAAATAAAAGGCAATAAGTCTATCAAGAAAATTAATCACAGTCCTCGTAAGACAGACTAGGAAGCCTATCGTGCAGACCTGGAATAGTCTTAAGGCTAGGAAAAAGAAACGGAGTTGACATTATGGCGTTTGAAGTCAATTGCTCGAATATAGTGAAGAATTCCAACAGCAAAGTATCCTGGTTAAATGGTGACCTTCAAAACCAAAGGACAGAAGTCAAAAGAAAAATTTACTTTCGCCAAAAGATTGGGTGAGTGGTTCCACTATGCAATAACTCTGGACTTTATATATTAAGCAACCGAAAAAGGCAAAAACAAAACCGTGAAAATTCAAGGGGCTAGAACACACTGTAGAAATTTCAAGGCTCCATATAGTTTTTCCAAGAAACCTTAGATCAGTATACACTCCCTCTAAAAGTAGTCCATGCTACTATTAGATAAATGGCAGAATATTGGACTGGAGACGTTAATATATTTTTCTGGGTCAGCGAATATAACCCTAAGTTTCGCAGTCAATATCACAATCGCACACATATGGTTTTTGGAAAATTGACGCATGGAAAAGAAGGGGTAAAACAGGTCAACATCTAATAAGCAATAAATGCATTTGAGCCATATAAATCACCGAATTTGGACTGGATTTGTCCAATACTTTAACAGGTACGAAAAAACTTTCTGTACAAATAGTTAGGTATGATACTACATACAATATTATAACTGGGGTATATACCAAAAGCATGGAGGCTTGTAACGGTTGCTTTTATACCCAAACTTGGCAAAAACAAACAAAATAAAAAATCACCGAGGCTGATCAGTTCTATGATTTTTAACAGGTAGCCTTGGATTATATTTCAGAACGTATTTTAGGGCTTACCAAATAAGGAAAAGGGAATCAAATATTGATAAATAACGTAACTCAAGCAGTTTCTATCTCTTAAATCCTGACACCAAAGGGAATATAGTGTTCATCATGATAGCGTGTATTGTCCGTCTCCAAAGATGCATGTTCGTGTAATTTGATTGATTTATCTTGTTGGGGATCTTTTTCGTGATCTTCGGCTTTTACCTTTCCTTGAATAATAAGTTTTTCCATGTTTTCTGCGTGTGCTCTCATAACGTGTCTAAAGTATTTTAATTGTTGGAGATCGACTTTGCTGGATAGCCGTTTGCTGACTTTTAGCTTATTTATAATTGAATTATTTATCCTGTGGTCTGTCCACGTAATTTGTAACATTCTTCTCCAACAGAACATTTCAGTGGCTTCTACATTTCTGCTTTCCGCTTGTTGTAGAGCCCAAGATTCACATCCGTACGTCAGTATTGGGAATATTAAGCAGTTGATCAACCTCATTTTTAAGGTTCGTAAAATTTGAGAGTCCTTCCGTATTTTGGCCATCGTTCCTACGGCGACTTTTGCTAGATCACATCTACGTTTTATTTCTTTCTGTAGTGATCTTATGTTTGTGATTAGATATAAATATGAGCTCACAACCTCAAACCGGTCAATCGTGTTTATATGTGGATGATTGGTATGTAGTCTATCCACTATCATGATCTTTGTCTTTCCTATGTTTAATTGCAGACCAAATATTTGACTTACGTTTTCAACCAGTCGAATGAGATTAATGAAATCTTCTTGACTATTTGCAATATGGGCTGTGTCGTCTGGAAAAAGTAGATTATTTATTTTTTGGCCATTATTAATATGCTCTTTCTCCATCCTTCAAGCGCTCTTCTCATAATACCCTTTCCAGTGGTAATAAATAATTGTGGAGACAGTATATATCCCTGTCTGACCTCGTCTGATATTGTTCTGGATGAAGTTCGTTTTGTCGAACGCTTTGTTGAATCATTTGTCGAACGCTTTGCGACAACCTATAAAATAAATGTATAGTGGGATATTGAATTCCTTAGATATTTCTATTATCTATCTTTTAGTTTGCTCTTGGGGTATTATTTTTAGGCAAGTTTTCAGTATCTTATATGTTAATTATGTGTAGCATTATTTTGCTGGCATGTGAGATAAGAGAGATGGTTCTATAGTTGTTGCATTTATGGAAGCTGCCTTTTTTATGTATTGTCGGTATTGTAGATTTTGTCGAGTAGTCAGGCCATTGCTTGGAATGCCACATTTTGTTAAAGAGCAAGTGAAGTAATATTATTCCCATTTCTTCTGCAGCTTTAAGCATTTCTGTTATTATCATATCTGGACCTGGTGCTTTGTTATATTTGAGTTTACTGATTGTCAATTGTATTACACTTTAGAGCATGTCATTTTTATTATTTTATTTTTATTTATTATTCGATTTTTTATGTAAACAAGTTTCTAGCGTTGATAATTTTTATATAGATCTCGGCAATAGAATCTCCATGTTTCTGCTATATCTTCTATGTGGGTTCTCAGGGTTCCTGTATGGTCCTCAACCGCCAAGTTTTGACAGTAAAGTATCTTACTACGTATCGTATATTTTTAAATAGATCTCTTCGCTGATTGATTTGATCGTGATTCAGACTTCCATCTTCGTTTTATTTCTTTGATGAGGTCTCTTAAACTAGCCTTTTTTATTTTATATGTACACCACTTTGACAAAGATTTCTTTTATTCTAAGTATTTTAAGGGTTGGTTTCATCTGTTATCCAGTGATTTGGTTTTGATTAATTGGCGTTTTTACGTAATGTTTTATAGTCTCTCCATATTTCTATGTCATAGATGTATAAAACATAAAATATCAAACACAGAAAAAAACAAAGATAACCAAAGTTTCTAATTTAAACTGCCGGACTTTATCAAAATGTTAAAAGATCAAAGATGGTAGATAGATCAAAGGATGCAGCATGTGCGACTTTCTTTAGCTCATAAAAAAGGGTAAGATTAAAGTTAAGCGGAAACCATGATATAGACAGTGTTTGTGACTAAAGAACATACGAGAACAGACAGGAAAGTGAAGAATGAAGAATCTAACAACTTGCTTACGAGGGTCCAACGCAGAGAAGAATTTGCCTAAATTGTTTCCGATCTACGACAGGAGATAGTCCATGTGTGGGACAGCTCCCATTAGAAAAATGTTTCTGATTCAATTTTTTTGCGGATTCTTGTTTATTTGTTTGGATTAAAAATATTTTTGTACAAATATGAAAGGTGTCGGGCGAAATTTTTGGGCAGACATTGTTTTTTTAAACAAGTTTTAAAAATCACAATTTTTGCTACAAAAACAGTTTTTTATATTTATTGTGTTATTTTCAATTTAAAAACAATCACGTCACTTTTCTCTAAAACATATAGTTTCCGAGTTATAAGCGATTTAAAATCTAAAAGATGCAAAAGTACACATTTTCGAGGCTTAGAAACTCATATACAAATTATTATTTTTATGTGCCAAGTGCCTAAATTAAAGTTTAAGCATTCTGTTTCAAGATTCTGAAGACCAATCGGAGCTTATTTCAAATTAGGCTGTTATTTTTTACTTTTTAATTATGCGCGTCCACTCGATTTTTAAGCCGCTGCGGCACAGCACGTCTCACCATATGATGCGTCTCTGTCGCGCTTATACATATACGTATATTACGCGAAAAATTTCCAACAAATATTGACATTTATTAATATTTTAGAATTTATTATTCATATAGTTCATTGTGAAATTTATTGTGTACTATTGATACAAAAAAAAGTACAACAGAGACGCACCATTCAGTTCGGCGTGCCACCGCCGCGACAGCTTAAAAATTGAGTGGACATACATAATTAATAATAGAAAAACAATGGTATAAATTGAAATAAGCTCCGATTATATCGAAAACTGTCTACTTTAATGGAAAATGAAAAGAGAGCTTTTCGTTTAAAATTACACAAAATAACCTAAAACAAAAATTTTTTTAGAACAAAAAAGGTGGTTTGTGGATTTTGTTGAAAAATTATTGACTAAACAATTTCGCCCGACATCCTTAAGATTTGTTTGAAGGGGGCATTTTTTATCAAGAATCCGCAAATCAACCAGCAACATTTTTTCTACGGAAGCGGTCTTACAACATGACGATAAATATAGGAAAAGATAAGTTTCAGATGCTGTTCTGAAATTATTTCTTTTGCCATCTTAAAATAATTACTATTTTAATGGGAGTAAGCTCATTAATAAATTTTAACTTATTTATGTTTGTATTTTGAGAACGATTTCCGAAGTAGAAATTGAAAAGTCAATAAACTTATTTTAAAATTCAATTGTGGCTTATTCTCAATAAAATAGTAAGTTTTAGATATAGTTTTTCTCAAAAATAAATAAAATTTAAACATATTTATTTAACAGCTTTTAAAAACTATTATTCTGTTTGCATATTAAATCTTTAACGTCTCCATAAGACTACATTACAATATTAATGTTTCTTTCTAAAGCAGTAATTAAATATAATGTTTATTGGACTCTTCTAAAAATGAAATTGATGATTAACTAATTAGTTTAGTTTACTTTACGTTAGAGTAAAAAAACATCTGTTCAGGTAACTTTTATAAATATAATTTCCTAACAATTGTATACCATTCACAAATTGTAGTTCCGATATTTAAAGTTTAAGAAGCGATCTGTCGATAATCTAAAGGTATTTATCTCTCAAACTATTTTATTTTTTATATCCAATTGGCAATCTTATTACTAGCAAGACGGTAATATTTAAAGACCCGTCCTACAAATTTATGTGAAATGAATTCTATTATCGTGTCTGTTATAAAGGTAATTACAGTAATAATGTTATTATACCTGCCATCATACTTACAATGTAATGATGTAAAATATGTAAACGTCTTTAAGGAATTAATTTTCATTTTTATCCCATTTCTAAAATACTTAATTATCTTCTTTTTCTGTTCATTAGATCCTCTAGTTTACGATAACTAAAAAGCGTTTGCTCTAAATACACTCTGCAATAATATATATTTTACCATTCAAAATATAAATTAGACTTACCAGGCAATTACAGAGCTTGAAACTAACTGTATTTAAAATCGCAGTATATATTGAGTCAACATATCTTACTACTTAAATAGACCAGTCAGAAATGTTTTAAAAAAAGCAAGAATAAAACATGGGACAATATATAAAATAATAATTGATGGATTCGACTGTTACTTGATGGAAATTCATTTTACGTAACAACAAAACACTGAAAACATTGTTTTCAAAACTTTCACAACATTGAGACATAATTAAATATCATTAAGCAAATAGCAGTATACAATGGATATAACGAACAAACAATTAATAAAATTTTAAATTAAAAACTACACAAGAAAGCCCTGAAATTAGTATTTCCACCACCAGATAAAACCCAGTACCTTCTGCTCGATTACATATACAGGCAAAATATTAACAAAAATAGCCAAATACATAAAAAAGAAAGGAATAACACCAGATTTCAGAACAAATAACAACTTAGGCAAATATATTAATGACAACAAGAGCCAAAATAAAAAGCACTAACACAGTGGTGTATACAAACTTAAATGTGGCGACTGCCCAAAAACTTACATCGGTCAAACTGGTAGAAATTTTAAAAAACGAATAGCGGAACATAAAAGTGCTTTCAATAATAGAAAAACAGAAAAACACATACGCACTTCACCTTCTAGATCATAATCATTATTTTATTGACGAATTCCAAATTCTTCACATTCAAAATAAAGGCCTTAAGCTATCCTTGTTAGAATCTATGGAAATTAACAAATTAAAAAACACAAATATAATTCTGAATGACCAACTTGAGAAAAACAGTTCTCCCCTACTTAACCTATTTCATTAAAGACTATAAAGTGCAAACGCATGCCAAAAATAGATCACTTGAGAAAGGCAATCAGCCGAAACAACTGTTGTGTTAAAATTTTATAATAAATGTTGTGGAAGTTTTGAAAAGAAAGTTTTCAGTGTTTTATTGTTACATATAAAATAATACTGTTGTCTTTAGAAACAAATCAAAACAGAAACACAGGATTAAAATAATGATTTAACCCTGCGTTGGTCGCATGGTGAGCGCAACGCTCACCATTTGACTTTTTTCATTTTCCACAATTTTACTCACATTGGCAACTGCGCTTATGTAATTCTTCCTACTACTATTGTGTATAGAATGTTTTACGCAGAATTGTTATCGAGCAACCGTCAGTCTATTCCAAGTATTGATTAAACGCACATGTTAAGTAATGAGCGATTAGCTCACCCGCGACTAACGACGTAACGATTTTGGAAAGCTACAGAGCAATTTTTGTTGGGTTTTTTTATTGACTTTGTGTTTTAAATTATATAACCTTAAAATATTATTGTGTAATGGATCCTAAATAAGAGGCCAGACTGTTAAAAATATGTGAAGAATTGGAACAAGAGGATTTGTTACTTGAACAGACGCAAGAGCAAAATTTGGACGATGAAGAAAGCGATATAGATTCAGTAGAAGTCAGTTCTAATCATGAGACAGACTCAGAGTTTTCGGCCGATGATACGACAAATACTATTTCAACGTTTTGGTCTAAAGATGGTCCCAAATATATCGGCAGAGACAAAAAAACCATTTGGAAAGTTCACCGTGAGCGAAAAACTAGCCGTATTCGACAGCACAATATTATTAGCAAACTACCGAGAGTGAAACATGCGGCAAAGGATACTAAAACTCCATATGAAAGTTGGAACCTTCTCATAACAGATGATATCATTAAAGAAATTGTGACGTGTACAAATTTGCACCTAGAGAAAATTAGAGGCAACTATACACACGAACGAGATGTTTTAGATACTGACTGTGACGAAATAAAAGCAGTGTTTGGATTGTTGTACATGGCAGGAGTTTTGAAATCCCGACACACCAACCTAAATAACCTATGGAGCAACGATTCTACAGCACCAGGGTTATTCAAAATGGTAATGCCCCTGAAAAGTTTCTATTTGTTGCTTCGAGCAATACGTTTTGATAATATTCACACAACAGCTGAACGCAAATTAATTGATAAGCTAGCTCCAATAAGAAATATATTTGAGAAATTTATAGAAAGATGCCAAGCCTGCTACACGCCTGGTGAGAACTGTACTATTGACGAAATGCTGGAGGGTTTCCGTGGAAGGTGCAGCTTCAGGCAATATATCCCGAGTAAACCAAATACGGGATAAAAATATTTGCCTTGGCTGAGAGTTGTGTATTTTATACTGTGAAAATGGAGATTTACGCAGGAAAGCAGCCTGATGGTCTATTTTGTATTGTCCAGCCAGTGTGGTGAAACGATTGTGTGAACCCATTATGAAATTAGGACGAAATTTAACCTATGATAACTAGTTCACGTCAGTTCCTTTGGTCAAAGAATTAAAAAAGAAAAAAAAATAACTTTAGTTGGGACAATTAGAAAAAACAAACGTGAAATTCCTGAAATATTTGTTGCAACTTAAGAAAGGCCAATTCATAGCAGTTTATTTGCTTTTGGTCATGAATGTTTATTAGTTTTGTACGTCCAAAAAAAAATAAGAATGTCCTGCTTTTGTCAACCCTCCATGAATATGACGAAAGTGACGAGGAAAATGGTGAAGCTTGCAAACCAGCAGTAGTTACTTTTTATAATCAAACAAAATCGGGAGTAGATTCAGTGGACCAACTGAAGAGTCTTTATTCGGTGGCAAGAATCACATGTAGGTGGCCATTGACTGTTTATTTTACTATGCTAAACATCGCTGGAACAAATGGAAACATTATATTTAGGACAAATGTATTAGATTCCTGCCAACCAAGACGTGAGTATCTGAAAATTTTAGCCAGACAACTCAATACCTGACATATGCAAAAAGGAGCGGGCCAAAACTTGCCATTTCTGCTAACTTTGCAAATTAAAAAATATCTGAATCTTCCTTTGACACAGAAACGAAATGTTCCTTAGGAAAATCAAGCAGATGCAAAGCCAAAATGCCCCTATTGCCCCAAGAAAAAAAATCGAAAAACAGCGTCAAAATGCGCCAAGTGTTTCAGAGCAATTTGTAAAGAACATACAATCACCATTTGCACAGAGTGTGAACCCGACGAAGTTCCTGAATCTGAGTAATTTTTTTTATTATTCTAGTTGCTGTTTCAGAATTATACTTATTTATGTAGATGTACCAAACTTTATATTTTATGTTTTATTCCTTTTTGTATTTTGTTAAAAATATTGTCTTTTTGTAGCTTTGATAAATAAATCATTATATTTATGCCTTTTGTTTTTTTGACTCATAAAAAGTCAAAATAAGTCATATATATGTGAGCTTCACGCTCACCTTCGACTAATGGTGGTTCATTTAACCATGCGAAAAGTTTTAGAAACATTAAGAAACCTTAAATACCTATTGTATAATCTAAAGTTGAATATGTAACATGGCTATAACTGTTAAAGCTTCGACATCATTCTTCCATCTTTTTGTAGGACGGCCTACTGATCTTCTACCGTCTGATCTCTCAAAAAACACTGTCTTTGGCACTCTGTCATCCTCTGATCTTACCACATAACCATGTCCATCCGGTTAGTTTTTATATGTTTGACGATGTTCTTAGTATCATAGTTAGTCATTAATTTAGCATTGCGACTCCTTCTTCACTCTTCTGTCAATTCTTCTCTTTGAGGTCCAAATATCACACTAATAACCTTTCTTTCAAACAGCAGCAGCTTATTTTTATTTCCCGCTGATATAGACTCAATTTGTCACTTTTATGTGTAACAACTGGGCATATACTAGATTTTTTTAGCAGCTTAGAAACTAATAATGATAATAGGAAGTATATAGCTCTATTCCGTGCAGTTATCATTGGAGTGACCTCTTTTTCTATGTGGTTGTCATCTGTGATTATTGTCCCCAGATATTTAAACTCTTTTATTATTTCGAAGTTGTGGTTATTAATAGGTATATTCTGCCTAACTCTTGGTCTTGGATTTTTGGTTACGAGCATGTAACTCGTACTCTTCATTTATTCGAAGTCCCAGACTACGTGTTCCCAGACTACCTCCTCAAGTTGTGAAAAAACATTTCTAACGTTTCTTGTAGAATGAGCGACTGCATCTAGATTGTCAGCAAAGGCCAACAATAGTTTTAATCATCAATTCACAAATCCCCCTGTCAACCTATATGATATTTTAATTATTGTATATTCCAAGGTTTAATTGAATATCAACGGTGATAAGGGGTCTCCTTGTTGGTATTCCCATTTCTAGCATTGCTAGCCATAGCCTACTTCTTTTATATTTGGTATACATCTCGGGTGAATTCCCGGTTTTTTCTAATATTTATGGCATCGTAAATATTTGATCTATTGGTTATATCTCATAATGCTCCTTGGAGATAAAAAATTGATGTACCACACTAAAAAGAGTAAATACTGTAAGCGTCTTCTGAATACATTTTTACAATATGTTATATCTAACACGGATACCAGAAACATAAAGTAAAATAAGGAAACGGACTAATACAGTTTCCAGCAAAGCAGGGAGACCTTTAAGAGGCTAGAGTTATTCTGCAGGATCACGCAAGAAGCCGTTAGAACTGAAATTCAAAGGATTTTCAACTAGAAAATTATCATAGACATAAATAGAAAGTATATCAGAGACAAACCCATGTGAGAAAATTATTGGAAGGAGGAGAATTTTGTCTTCCACCAATGTGGCTGATTAACAAATCCAGCAGATGAGAGCTAAATAAGGTCACAGAAATGGTAACTAGACATTGGCATCTCTTATTTTACGTATCATCTGTAAATATGAAATGCTTTGCGACATTAGAAAGTATAAATCTTTAAACAAGTGTTGGGTTAAGAGAAATTCTTAAATTCTTCATAAAAAAGTTTTAGGCTCGTATTCAAAATACAAGGGTTCTATTTATTGAAGAACTTGCTGAATGAAAGGATTTATCACCATAAAAACCAACTCACCTAGAAGGTATATAAAGTAAAAGATAAGGAAAATAATTTATTAACTTTCAAAAATCTATATCTTCAGACATCCTGTTTTAATCTATTGTCTAAAATGTATAAATCGGTATATTTGCTACTACAAAACTGAAAAATATATTTCTTTTATCAATTATTAATGGCACAACCAGTCACAAGTGGGAAAACTATTGCTAAAACTAATAAATTCTATAATTAAAAGGAATTTCCAAATACCTGTATTTCATAAATTCAGTCCGTGGGTGGTTTGGGTGAAAACAGAGCAAAAATCAAAGTAAGTTGTCAAACAAACACAACCGTAAACAAAAAAGAAAGAATACATAAGTGGTTACAAATGAGTGATTTTTAAAAATCCAAGTCTTTTAACTATCATAAAGACTACTCTCAAAAAATCTCATACTACTATTTAAAACATGCAAGAAAAAATAAGTTATAGATTTATATCTAAATTCATTATGTCTTTATTTACTAGATGTTCAATCACTAATTTCCGCATATTTAGTATCTTAAGATTCTTTTGATATTATCCTCTTGGTCTATAAATTAGCATATTTTATAAATAGCATACATCCTTTTTCTCCTTCTTCTTTATGGTACTACTATTCTTAATGAACTATTTTGCAGTGATATTTATTGCGTATCGAATTATGTAAACGTTTAATCTTGTAAAATAGTACATACTCTTATTTGTAGTACAGAAGACACACTTTTTCAGTGCAATTAACCGTTAAGCTTTGCCGCATTACATATTTATTAAAATACTAAAAGAGAACGAGGAAGAAGAACGAGAATATTTAGAGACTTTTATAATTAGATTTTTGACAAAACTGGATATATTATGTTTGAATTTCCAGTAGTTATTTGCTATATATAATTAGTATCCGGATATTCTTTTAAATAATTACTGTTGTCATTTAGAAGTGGGTATAAATAGTTTAAAACTAGTATATTTTTTGACAAGTGAATGTACAGTTACAAGTAAGGTTACAATAATATAATAGTAAGTGGGGCAGTAATCCAACAATACCAACTGCAATTTAGAAGCAAAATATTAGAAAGGCAACAATGGTCAAAAAAGAAGAAGAAAGAGAGAATGTAAGAACCCAAATAAAAATGTATTACGGGGGATGAGAGATGAGGCTAGCGAGGTTTTAAATAGGATAAACGAGGTAAGACAATAAGACCCATGTGTATGAAATTATTAATTACTGTAAGGTTCTATAGGTGTTGGTTCACTGAGAATAGGTAATTAGCTGGTTACGTAACGTACCAGCGAAATTTCTTTCTAAAAGGCCTTAATCTAGTTTAATGAATATAAAAAACTGGTGATTTTAACACATTTATCTAACTTAAACCTACCGAAGGGCTACGTAAATATATAGGAAAGCTAAATAACAATCAAAAACTTAACTAGTATACCATAACTAATCAAAAATGACCGGAAACTAAAACTACGATAATGTATCAGTATAAGTTCCGCCCACTAATATAGTCTGATATTTTCTTGCTTTAGGCCTTTACCGGTAGTACTATACGAGCTCATAAGACATATGCCTAGATATGCGACTAGGTATCTCTTGCCTAGATATGCGACAACTTTTCTGAGAGACGTATACAGCTTAAACGCATACTTACGAAAACCGGGTGCTATTGTTACTGATCGAGGTAAGTTCTAAACCTTCTGAGTCGTGATATACTTGTCGAGTAAGTACATATACTACGAGATAAGACACGCGAGAGTTTGTGCCTTCTGCACCACTAATTTGCGACTATCTTTCAAGTCTTTTACGAGAGAGATGATACTGCGAGTTCTTGTATCTTACAATGGCTAGCTTGCGACTGCCTATCATTGTTTTTGTTTTTACGTGATTTTACAAAAGAAAAGATAAGCACACTTTGTTGAAATTCAAATAGAAATTATACCGGTAAAATAACCTTTGAATTTGAGAAAGACCTGTAGAGCGAAGGTGAAGGAGAGAAACATCGAAAGAGTAGAACAATATGGGTTTATGACAGAAATAAGGACAACGGATGTCTTGTTTACTTTGCGGCAGTTGATAGATAAAAAATACGGCTTGAATAAAAAAAGGCATTTAGTATTTATAGATCTTGAAACAGCGTTCGACATAGTTCCTAAACAAGACTTATGAAGATGTATGAGAAAGAGTTGTGTTACAGTTGGACCATTTGGTCTAGGAAACCGGAACGGTCAGGGAGATACGTTGGAGATTTTTGCGGAAGCAAATCAATAGTAATAATGAACACCTGGTTTAAGCTACACCCAAGGAAACTGTACACCTGGAAATCTCCACAGGATTCTGTGGGAGAGATTGTAAGAAATCAGATTGATTACATACTAGTAAATAAGAGGTATAAAAACAGATGTACATCTGTCAAAACATACCTGGGGATAGACATAAATTCTGATAGTGTACCAGTTGTAGGTAATTTTAAAGTCAGAATGAAGAAGGTTACAAGTGTAAGTCGATGAAGAAGTACGATGTTAGAAACCTGAAAGATACCAATGTTCGACTGAAGGTAAGTGAAAACTTCAATACAAAGGTGCTAAAATACAAAAAATGCAGGAACTATAGAGAAAAGTCTGACCATCATATAAGAAACAGTGGGAGAAATTAAAGAACCTGAAAGAAACACCTCAAGAAAGATACAGAGAAACGGAAATCGTGGATGACCGATAAAATACTTAAACTTATGGATCAGAGAAAAAAAATAAAGAAAATCTCCAAGAATATAAGAGAATACATACCATAGTCAGAAGAAAAATAAGAGAAGCCAAAGAGAAACAAAAAACAGAACAATGCCAAGCAATAGAGGAGTATCAGAGTCGATATGATAACTTCAATGTGTATCTAAAGGTGAAGGGAATAGCTGAAAAGTTCCAAAAACACAACAGTGGAAAAATAACAGATGATGAAGGCAATCTTGCCATAACCGATAAAATGAAAGTATGGGAAGAATACTTGGAGAAGCTTTTCCATGACCTTAGAACAACACAAGAGCCCACCATTAAATAAAATTCGAGTCCCGAAATCCTACCAGAAGAAATAACGGCAGCCGTCAGACAAATTAAAGATGAAAAGGCACCGGGACTTGATAAAATTCCTGCAGAATTGTTAAAGCTATTAAATGCAGAACAAATACAAATAATAACTGAAATATTTAATGAAATATACGAGGCAGGAAAAATACCAGTAGAGTGGCTTAAATTGGAGTTCGTACCTTTGCCCAAAAAAACCAGAAGCAAAAGTTTGTGAAGATTATAGGACCGTGAGCCTAATAAGCTATCTGCTAAAGCTGTGTTTAAAAGTCATCCACAAACGAATTTACCGGAAATGCGAGGAACCGGTTATGTTTTTGCATGCCTTATTGACTACAAGAAGGCTTTCGATAGAGTCAGGCATGAACAAATGATGGAAGTGTTGAAGAGGACAGGGATTGACGAAAAAGACTTAAAAGTAATAGCTAACCTGTATTGGAATCATTCAGCGGTACTCCGAATAGATGGAGGATATACAGATCAGGTCAAAATTTTAAGGGGAGTGAGACAGGGGGTGCAAAATTTCACCACTGATATTCAATCTGTACTCGGAGCACATTTTTGAAGATGCTCTAAAAGATATTGATGAAGGCATCCCAATAAATGAAGTCCAGCTCAATAACCTGCGGTATGCAGATGATACAATGGTGTTTTCCAATACCATAGAAGGGCTGCAAAACTTAATGAATCAAATAACGGAAACAAGTAGGAAATATGAACTGGATATAAACACCAGCAAAACCAAGTTAATGATCATCAGCAAGGAAAACGTAACTGGAGCAAATCTGTATGTGAACCAAATGAGAATTAAACGTGTCTCACAATACAACTACTTGGGATCTATAATTAATGAGTCGTGGTACAATACCCAAGAGATTAGATGTTGCATCGGAAAGGCAAAAAGTGCATTTCTGACTATGAGTTCTGTGTTTAAGAGTCATGACCTCACTTTAAAAACAAAAATAAGGCTCCTTAAATGCTATGTGGACAGGACAGAAAGATCCTAAAGATACCATGGACAGACAAAGTTACCAATGAAAAAGTACTACTGAGGATGAACACAACTGCGGATTTGGTCAATATCGTGAAGAGCCGTAAGTTGCAGTACTTTGGACATATAATGAGAAATCAAGGCAGATACGAGCTACTTTAATGCATTTTGCAACGTAAAATTAAAAGAAAAGGGCCCCAGGATGAAGAAGAATATCCTGGCTTGCTAACCTGAGAGCATGGTATAGAAAGACCTCGACACAGCTATTTCGTATAGCAACCAACAAACTCATCATAGCTAGAATGATCGCCAACGTTTGGAACGGACAGGCACCCTAAGAAGAAGAAGATGAAAGAAATGTATTCTTGAGAAGTACGTAAGGCTCGTGAAGGATATGTACGATACCAGAGTAAGGACTTGTGCCGGATTGACCGAAAGTTTTCCACTGACGTTTCATTTGCATTAAGGCTTTTCATTAAGTCTCCACCTTTTAAGCTTACTTGGATATACTGACAAAGAACTGATGAAAATAAATTGATATACGATGATTGGGAAAGCACGAAAGATCTTAACTATTTTAATTAAATTTGGTTCATATAAATTACTGTTTAGCAGTATTATAAAAATTTAAAGCAATAAATTTATACTGAAAAAAATACATTTTTAAATCAATTTACTTTTTAATAAATTTTTAATAAAAATTACAGTTGCGTCCATGGTTCTTTACCCCTACCTCTTCATTTAAAGCATACGAAATAAGTCGGAAATTTACTCCACAGAAAGTGGCTACTGCTCCGATCACGGATTATATCATAAAATTTGATGTTATCAAATAAATAGAATGTAAAATATTAGTTTTGCTTTAAAATTTTGATGCAGAATTACAGTTAAATTTGAAGTAGCTTAATAAATTCTTTTGATAACATTAGTGTTAATGTAATTAAATATACAAAAAATGTAATTAAATATACAATAATATTTAAAGTTTGTTTAGCAGAAAATGGTTGACTTTAATTGGTGCGGTCGTAAATATTATTAAATTTATCTGACTTGGCCCATTATTAAAAGCTTGTACCTCAGGTAAACCATTGTTACCTGAAACAGGGCCTTTTATACTATTATCAGTTAACCTAGAATGTTTATAGTCGATACTAATTGAAGTCAATAAACAGGATGGGTAAACACCCGTCCAAAGTTGTATCAGAACAGCAAAGAGATTTGAACCAGCACATGCATTTATTTCTAATGGGCTATCGCTCGGCCGTGAATGAAACTACAAGCCAGATTCCAACCTGCCTGATATTAGGTCGTGACGTTTGTTTGCCCTGCGACCCAAAGTTTAGCTGCAGACCTTCCGAAGAATATGTTGCAAGCGAAGAATATGTCGACTGCCTGAAGTTAAAAATGAACAACATTCTTTATGAACTAGACCGACAACACATCCAGTTAGCCAGTGACAGAACGAAAGATCAATATGATTCTCGATGCAAGAATGAAATTTTTGAAGTGGGTGATCTTGTTTGGCTTTATAATCCACAACGTCGGGAAGGCTTGTCTCCTAAACTGCGAAGACAATGGGAAGATCCGTATGAAATTAAAAAAAGAAAAGAAATAAAGTAATATACCGAATTATGAAGTTGGCAAACCAAAAGTAGTTCACATAAATCGTCTTGCACCTTATGCTGGCACAAATGTAACAGAAGAAGCACGGTCCTCGATATTGGCTGTACACGGTGACCAGGAAGTCGTATACAGACAAGGTAAGCTACGAGGATATATGGAGTACTTCAGCTAATTTGAAGAAAATCGTGTACAATTATGATATCAAGAATTTGGCCTTACCCAAGATAGGCCATGCACTAGAAAATCTGGATTGGAAGATTGTTAAAAGCATAAGTGATCTTCTGAGAAACCGGTGTACCAATTACTGTGTGTTGCATTATTCCGAAGAGACGGTGTCCTTCAAAGACAGCAGACTGTGATTACTTTCTGAGGGGTTTATGCGGAGGTGGAGAGTCATGTAGATTTCGACATCCTGGAACTAATGTAAAGTTGCTGATCGGGATGCTCAGATCTAAGAAGGTAGCAGTGTAACGAATAATTATGCTTATTTCAACGAAGCTCATATAACGGTTGCATCTCGAGACGATGACCTGTGTACGGAAATGTTTCGGGTGTATCGACCGGGTGAGAGATCGAGACGTCAAATACAAGCGAAAATAGAGGTGGACTATTTTAGATTATTCTACTACATAATTTATATTAACTTTATATATAAGCAAAGCTAAAATTAGTTTAGTTAGTTGATAAGATACTATCGTACTGTAAACTTATAAATAAATGAATTTACATAAATTAGAACCGCTCGTTTTATTGATAAAATGCTATGCTTACATCACAAATTGTATTTAAAATCTGAAAACGTCCCCGTCCTTTTTTGTACCCATCTTTTTTTGATGTACTGAGTCTAGAGCGTTTATAAAAATAACAAGTGCCTTTATTTAATAACAAGCGGTAGCTATTATATCTTTGGTTTCATGCGTGATAGACAATGATGCTAGATAAAAGGTATGTGTTTTATCTCACCATGTATTAATGGCGCACTGGTAAAGAACCATGGACTCAACATTATAATATTAAATTATATAATAAATGATTAAATAAAATTAAATATTGAATATATAAAATTTGCAATATGCATTCCTTTTATCATGTAAAATTCATTTCGTTATCTTATTTTATAACAGTGCTAAAATGTCTTTTATATCTCATTTTTACTAGCTAATTCCATTAGCTACCTACTTAATTACTAAGCTATTACTTTTAATAATCCTAATTAAGCTACTGTGACAAATTTTTTCATCTTCTTTGTTGCAATCTACGTTCACACCAATAAACATAAAAGGACATACAAGGTATCCACAAGTATTTTGATTTAATATCAAAGAGAGTACATCAATATTCTGCTTATAGAACATTAAAAATAGTAACATAGTTAATTAGTTTTATAATTACTAGCAAAAAGAATTTCTTGACAGAGATTTTTGTCTCTATACAAAAGTGTTTAATTTCTAAACATGAATTAAATTTCTGTACTCGTTATTTTTTATTAACAATAATAATAATGTATTAATATATAAATATAAAATGAACTTAATATGTATGTTGAAAAACTGTTAGGTCTTCTTATCGGTACGTTTGATAAAATATATATATATATATATATATATATATATATATATATATATATATATATGTAAGTGTGTGTGTGTGTGTTGTTTGAGAAATTAAAATGTCATTAGTTTTCATCATTTGTACGATCGGTACTGTCATTCAGCTGTAGTTGTCACCATGGTTTACCATATATCTGAACATGGTATTTACGAACAGCACAAATGGACCAGTCTTTGTAGACATTGTATCATTAATTGTTGAATTGAGATGAGTAGTTTTGGGTAAGGCAGAAATGTGTGCAGATTCGGTGTAGGGTGCTCCTCGATGCGTTGGTTACTTACGTTTAAAACATTCATTCCCCTTCTGTGAGATAAATATTATATAGTAGCCGTTTTTAAAAGTTAATATTATGATACATGGAATAAGTAAATTATATGTATCAACATATATTTGCCGTGTTAAACTAAAAATGGGTATATATGGGAATTTTTTTGCGCAGAGTCTTAAAAATGCATACGATATAGCCCTCTACTAAGCAGTTAATTTTTAAAAAGGTTATGTGGTATAATCTATACTATCGAGCACACATTTAAATGTAGAATTCTTTCTGCAGATGTTATAAGCTGACTGGCTTATTAAACTTTTCCTCGGAAAATAACTTGGCCATAGTTATCTAAAAAGTCATCGAGAATACTTAGAAAGGTATATATTAATGTGATATTAAAAGTCAGAGATGCGCCAAGCAATTAATTAGCTAATTAATTAATTAATTAAACTTATTTAAATGATGCAATTATGATTTTATCACACTATTAATTTTTTAATCTCAGGGTTATACTCGTGCTTCAATATCTATACTTTACATATGATAGGTAAGGTCTGAGGAATACCAGAATAATAAACATATTTGATACAAAATTATATATTGAAATAAAATTCACACTTAAATATCTTAAACAAAAAATATCTCATACAATGATTATCAAAATTTTGTTCTACGTACGTGAACCTTCAAACATTAATGTTATATACTACATAAATTAAAATCTCAAATCAAAATTGTTGTTCTATATCTCCTGATAAATATTTCTATCCTTTCTAAAGCAATAAGAAAAAAAAAACTTGTTGATAAAAAAATATTGACGAATGGAAAATAATTATCTCTCTGATGATGAGTTGTCCAAATCCTTGTTCCTTGTAGACTATCGATTCTTAGCAGTTCCCTAGTTAATCAGCAATCTTACAACAAATTATTGCGAGCCTCTCGTCTTCAATGATCTCCTTCAGATGCACGTGTCGTTCAACAGATGCCAGTCTCTTCTCCTCTCGATAAACTGAATCTCTCGTTCCGGCCTGAACAGTGACTCTTGGAATATATAAGTAGAAAAGTATGACTTACAATATTTTACTGGATCAGCTTCCGTCAGGATACACTTAGTCCACGAAAACTCACAAACATTCACTTCTAATGCTTAATATCACTTGGGAACCGCCAAAGAACAACGACTGTTGTAAAAACAACGACTGTTCGCCTTGCACCCTTGGAAAACAACTGATGATATTTTTTCCCTCTAAAATCTAGCTAAACTCTTATTCCTCCATCTCTCCCACTTTTTTTCACTCTTTGCCAATCAAAGTTCGTCATATTTATCCCCATTTAGATAACAAACAACAATTTTAACTACAATTATAACTTTCCTACAAACTATTAACATGCTAATCGGTTTCTACAAATTCTTAAGAACTAACGGAGAAATATAATTTCTAAATTCTACCCTATTGTCTTTATTCACTGTACAAGTCCATTTGGAAAACCCGGTCGTATTGTTCAATTCACTACGTTTACTCAAATATATTTTACAAAGAAAATAATTTATGCATATCTTAAATTTTGTTTACTACAGGTAATCCAAAGATAATGGACTTTCTTTTCTTTGAAATATCTTTCATAGTTTATCAGTTGAAATATTTTGAATTATTATATTTTATAATTTGAAATATATTAAGAGCAAACCAATATTATTTTTAATTTAACATAGCATAACAATATATATATTTGGTTGTTCAATAGACGAGAGGCAAAGATAATTTTTTTAGTTTAATTAAATTGCAAAGAGGTATTAACTAATCTTGAAAGTATTTTCTATTGCAAAAAACACTATCCAAGAAGGATATTTAAACTGATTGATGACATTAAGTAACTTTTTTTTGTATGTTTGGTTGATTTTAATATTGTACAAGATAAAGTTATTGTAAATGGATACTATCCATGTTTGCATTAGTGTAATATGTTTCAGAGCTTTGCTAGCTAGACCCTAACTCCTGAGCCCTGACCCTAGTTATTGACTCAATCAAAAACTTAGTAGATTTTTTGTCAATTTTAAATTAAAAATAGTACTTATGTCAATAAATTTAATGAGAAATATATTGTTAGTGACTTACTGTTTTTAATAATTATAAATTCAGTTTTCACAAAATAAACTGAAGTTTTATTTTATATCTTTAATGAAAAAGTACGACCGTGATTTTAACACTTTTTAATAGTGTTCGTTTAAATTTGTTCGATTTAGGTTTATTGTTTAAAACAATTTTTAAGTGTACCTAAAAATAACTAAAGAGGCGGTTAAAGCTGTCCACAATATATTTTATAGTTTGTGAAAGTGTATTAAGTAATTTTTCAGATTGCCAAATAGTTTAAATTTTTTGCCATATACTAAACGTGATATGAAAGTATTTTGTATTAAACCATATGTAGGTGTTTTGATGTATTTTAGTTATTGCCATTCTAAAACATTTGCATACAGAGATAAGAATTATTTATAAAACAATAATTAGTTGTTACATATTTAAATTAAGAATAATTAATAATACAACGAGTGTTGTATTATTAAATAATCCAACATGGATTATTTAATTTAACAATTAAATACCATTTAATTCAATCATTTTTTATGTTTTACTTAATACATACCATCAATGAATACCAAAATATCATCAATGATTACCAAAACAACAAACGAGGAAATTGGTCAAGCACTTCGAAAGTAATCCTTTTCAATCAAGATTTCTTTCACATCAGTTATTTACAATTTTATTTTAGGATTTTTTAAAACTTTTTTTCAAGATTTCCAGATTGGAAATTGTATATCGTCAATATCTCCCACAATGTTCACAAACATACCACGTACTCTTTTCTTATTGAGCGCCCACTACAGAATCTCCAGAGGACTCTATCATATGCATTCTCAAGATCAATGGATACCATATGAGCGTTTGTTTCATTACTCCTGTAATATTTTATCAGCTGCCTTAGAATGAAAATTGTATCTGTTGATCTGCCTTAAACAAAACTAAACTGATTATCGGATACCTATTTCTGTTTTTTTACGTATTGTGTATTAATTATTCTCTCCAATACGTTTATGGTGCGACTTGATCTTATTGCCTTGTAGTTTATGCATTGGTATACATCTGTAGTTTATGCATTGGTATACTGCTTTATTTACCTACAATTTGTCCCACTTCCATAATTATATTTAATGTACTTGTCAGCCAAATTGTTCCCATCTCTCCTAAAACTGTCTACAAATTTCCAGGATATCTGGACCAACTGTTTATCTTTCTTTATTTTTTTAAAGTGCTTGAACAACTTCCTCGTTTTTGTTTGAATGACCAGCTGTTAAAATATTTATTTAATCAACTGTTTTTGGTGACCGTATAATTTTAAAAATCTGTGCACGATCTGTTTTCTTGCTACTGTTTGTCTAATTTTCTTTTTACCTTCTTTTTTTTTATATTAATTATTAGAGATACTAGCATTGTCTCTAATAATTTTAACCATATTTCTCCAAATTGTATTATCACTGTCTTTCTCATTTTTTATCATCCACTACTTGATTTTTTTGTGACCCTCTTCGATATTTTTGGTTACTTTCGCTTTTTACTTTGATGTCCAGCACGAGCAAATTATGTTGTTGGCTCAGACTTTAGCTAATTAATACCTTGCAGTCCTGACAATTACGTACATATATCTAATTTTCTTGTCACGAAATATAATCTATTTGGGAATGATTTTGTCCACTTTTGTATGTGATAAGTTGACTTTGTCTATTTAAAAAAATGTAATAACAATTACCATATATATAATTATGTTAAATATTCCAGCATATCATCACCAGCTTTATTTCTAGTTCCAATGCCTAGTTCTCCATTTAATTGCTTCATATACTTTTATTTGCCTGTTTATTCTCGCCTAGACTGACTTAAAAAAATTACACACAATATTCAACACTTTTTTATCAAGTAAAAATGTTACTATATATATATATATATATATATATATATATATATATATATATATATATATATATATATCAATATTCCATCACTCGTTCTTACCACTTTCACTGCGTTATTTTTTATTTCCATATAAGAAATTATACCAGTAATAATGTTATTTTTCCTTATTCACCACAATTATTTGTGTCCACCACTACTCATTTCTTATGTAGAAAATTAATTATATTTTCAACAATAGATTGTTTATTATTCTAATAATTATAATTATTCTCAATAATATAATATATCTTACTAAATTAGAGACTGCGCGATCAGCACGACATTCCTTCTTGGTGCTGTTTCGTATCAGCTGCGCCTGTCAGTTTTTCAGATTCAAAATATTCAAACCCAACTATCCTTAAGGCACTTCTTTTTTGCCTTCTCAAATAAAAGCACGCAAGTCAGACTTATTTTTCAGCTTCTCAAATAGAAGCAAGTTATAGTTCTCACGCTTCTCAAATAGAAGCAGTGTTCAAATAACTTATTTTATTAAATAGTTAATTAACTATATTAAATTCAGTGTCTGTGCATCGAATATGAAAGTACCTGAAATTATTCTTTTATACAGAAAAGAATCTACAGTTTTGTGCCAACATTTCATAAATGCCGGTCGAAAAAATTACAGGGTTGCCGGATATACAACAAACAATAAACTTCCTTGTTTTATAAATTGCATATATTTAGCTTTAAGAACGATTAATATAAACAGTTTTGCGTTTTAAGAACATTTTATATGAACATTTTTGTTTTATTATTATAAAGGGGTGATTTGTTGGCGATTCCGCTACTTCTATTTATTTCTGTAAATAACATAATAAAAATATTTCTAGCTTAATTCTTATTTTAATTATTCTACTTTTAACTTTACTATTCACTATAATATTACTAATCCGCAATTTTGCGACCTATTAGTCGCTGGTCCTTCGAGGTTTTATTTATTTTTTATCTACCAAAAGTAGGAAGGTGGAACCATTATTTTTCAAATATTTACTTTTAAATCATCGAAATAGCTACCTCATCCTTTCCCCTACACCTTATCATTTTCTTCGCCATTTCTCTCACGGAATTAAACATTGTACAGTTACACCGTCTTTTAAACTTCTCTCTCATCCACCCATTACTCTCACTGTAACATTGTGTGTGACACAGTGTCCTAAAGACCACAGTCAAGATACAGGTTGGACTGTACCTTCTTGAACCTCAAAAGGTAGCTACAATATTTTTTTAAACTTTCCAAATTTCAGATTGGATGACGAGAGCACTTAAAACATTGAAAATAGGAGACCAACGATGATCAAACAAACGGGGAACTAAAATACCCATAGATAAAATCACTGGTGAAAAAATTTGTGTTTATTAGTGTGGAAACATATTTCATCATTCCCCTCATACCAGTCTCATTATACTAGAGCTCAAAACCCAAATAAAAAATACTTACCTCCTGACCTTAATACACGTCTTATGTATAACTTATATAGGGAGTACTACAACGGAAGTAAAACATGAAAAGCAGAGGCTGCTCGAACATCTATGAAATAAGATGTAGAATTGTTATTTTATAGTATATATAAGTACTTAGCAATTGATTAACATTTTACAGTTTAACCCAATTTATTATATGCTTATATTTAGTATATAAGTATTAAAATATGCATCAAAATAGGCATTTAACTCTATTTCAACAAATAGAAGAACAAGAGGCAGATCAGCACTGATTAGAAGAATCGGAAAGACCAATCAATATGAAAATCAAAATGCGGGATGCAACAAAAGCTGTAGCTGTAGCTGCAATAGTATGGTTAGAATATGTTCAACATCAAAATGATTATCAGCTTACATAAGCAATTACTCAGATACATATTCTAGGAAGCAATAGAACAGAAAAATGAAAGAAGACTAAGTGGGAGACGATTAGGTAGGACATGTGCGCGAAGGAGATTGATATTAACCTCGCATAGGGTTACGTCAAAACAAAAATTCATGTATGTGCTTGATGGTTCACTAATTTCTTCAAAGAATTTAGATTAATGTCTAATAAATTGTGATTTTTATTCAATCATAATACGAAACTCTCATCGACTATAAAACAGTACCGTTAGTTATTTTTGTCTTAAGTGATAAAACTACAATTAGTAAGAGAAAATCGTCTTATATCAAATACATGTATTTATTTGTTAATCTTTACTATATAACTAGATACAGATTTAGTTTACTATATGAGACGTTTATGGAGAGTAATAAAGAAGACTTTCTAAACTAAAGTAAAACACCCACAATGGATTAGACTCGTTTAAGAGTGAAAACAGTAGTCGGTAGTGGATATTCTCTTTATTTTTAGCTTATATGTCGCTCTAGAAGTTGTAAATTCTAATAAACAGTGAAAACAACTATCTCCCACAAGATTGGTATACACAGTTGTTTTTTTAGTCTATTCAAAATATTGTTGAACAAGAAACAAGTTTTAAATTTACCTGAAGAAATTTTAACAATACCGCAGTTTGTAAAATTCTCTTTGATTTATATATACTGTCGTAAAATATTGTATAATCAAATACTGTATATCTGTTAGACGGAAGATAAGTTAGGAATTTATTTGGAATTAAACACAGACAATAAAACGTAGCAAATTTGACAAAAAAAAGTAACGATTAAAAAAATGTACCATTCCTGTTAGGATTAAAGTATCATTTTAAGTTAGCGACGACCCAGTATTATGTACCAGACTCCACAACCCGAAACCTAACATTATTATGTTTAATAAATCACTTCAGTAGGCCGGATTGAATAGATGGCCGAGTTTAGATTGAGACAGAGTACTATGGGGTATAACACAGATCCCTGCCCAGGAATAAGGATGAAATCCACAACGACAAAGACGTCTAGAAGTAGAGCTTAGAAATGGCGGATCTGGAAGAAGTCATGTTCACGATTTTAGGCCTAGTATAAAATCAATCGTTAGCATCTTATCCAGGGCGGCGGCTAACAATATCGACGGTTCTCCATGTTGGAAGCGGCTGAAATCAAAACCCGCCAACCCGTTAAACAAGCGTGATGTTTTAACTGCCACAAACCCATATTGCAGATGAAATGCCAGATGTTAAAAGTACATTATCCCAGATGAGTAGGATTGAAAGTCCAGAAGGTATTGGGAAGGTAACACTAATATTGTTCTGAAGCTATTTTCTTGTGGCATTTTAAATTAATTACTATTTAAATGGGAATAAGCCACAATTAAAGGTTAAAATACGTTTATTGACGTTTCAACTTTTACTTCGGAAATCGTTCTCAAAAGACAAACATTAGTAAATAGTAAATAGGGAACACCAATATATTGATACGTTGATCTATCCCAATTAAAATATCTGCAAATAGAAAATTGCTGCTTATAATGACCGAACGCTATCTTTAAATAGCAAACTGCTGGAACTAGAAAAATAATTAGAAAAATTAAAAATAGAAAGAATTAATTGGAACATAATAGGTTTAAATAAAAGAGGACAAAGCGGAGAAAGCTGGTATACTCTTAAACCGGTCATGCCTTTTACAATGTGGGTAAACAAAATGAGTTTAACGTCAACAAGAAACAACAACTTCATCATCACATATTATCTATATTTCAGCCTTAAAGATTATATTCACACTTGTGCCGCGTAACTAATACTAAAACTATGCTCATGTTATAGTCTAAAGATGATTTAAGTTTATGTTCCAACCAGTATCTAGTCTTAGAAAGAAATTAACAACTTTTAAAGAGATACTCAGACAGCTATAGAAGAAACTAACACCTAGGAGTCAATCCAATTCGATTGTAATGCCTGGCTATCATATATATTTTTTATAGATCTGTCAAGGCAGTTTATTTTTATTAGTTCCTCTTTAGTGTAAATTTATAAATACGCTTGGAAGATCGTAAAGGGATAACCCAGGCTTTAATTAAGGCTTAGCCTTGGGTTCGCGTTGTACACACCAGCTCCAAATTCTTTATCAAATTCATTTTATTCTACTCATATTCGTCTCTTCCTGGAAAAAGCACAAATGGATTTTTGAAATTATATGTAGGTTACATTGCATCTAGTACTATTTTAAACTCAGGGTGATTTTTTAATATTGCTTCAGATATGATCCTATTATCTTTTTTCAGTTTTCACTATAAGTCGGTCAGATATCCAAGCAGGTCAGGCGGCCAACTCCCATTCGCTTCACCATCGAATGGTTAAGTGGATGTGCGTTCAAGCCCTGGCTCGGTGTACAGAAAAATAAAAAAGGCTAACGCAACAGTTTAAAATTCTAAAACGACTCTGCGGCTTAGACTAGAATATGCTAGTGTCTGATCGGCCTTTGGTGGAGCAGTACGACAAGAGATAAGGGCTTGCGGCTCGCTGATAAACCTCAATAGATCCCTACCTGGAGGGGTGACGCCTAATATATCGGCGTATATATATATATATATATATATATATATATATATATATATATATATATATATATATATATATATATATATTGTTATGATGTATTTTTTTTGTTTGAATGATGAGCAATGAGTATTTTTAATAATATATAGGGTTTTTATCGCGGTTCTCAAAGAATTAGCTTGGAAGTACTTTTTTAAATTATCTTTATTATAACTATTATGAAACACACATATATATCTAACCTAGTCAATGTAAATTTAAAATAAACTATCTTTAAACTGATATTCTTATAAAACTAATTAAATTCTATAGACAATCTAAAATTTAAACAAAACTATCTTCAAAATTGAAATTGTTATGACACTAACTAAATTATATTAACAAAATTTTGTACCTTTCTTTCACTGAATGCCTAAATGAACTGTTTTCCACTATATATATTCTAATCACCACTGAAAGTCTTCGTACTTCGGTTATCCTTGTTTTTTGTGAAATTACTTTTTTCAATTATCAGCTTCTACCATTTTAAGATATATTTTTCTTCACCAGCATCTATACACCACCAACCAAACCAGCAAACAGCATTTATATTTATTCTTCTTTTCAATATACCAATATCCAATTATTATAAGTTGATTTATACTAATCTCCAACCATAATATAATTTAATTTCTTCCAATATACCTTTTTTTATCTTCAATAATTATTTGTGTATAATTATAAATGTGCATTAAATTATATGCATAATTTTTAATCTTCATTTAACTCACTATATTAAACTATTGGACTATTTGTACTTGATTCACTGACTCTAACTAACTTTCATAATAAACTGCTTGACTTCTGACTAAAAACTTCTAAAAACTGCCATCTTGAATCCAAATCACGGGTATTTATATCTTTCGGATTTCTAGAACCATCTCGTAAGAGATCATGTTCCAATTTGTTCCATTAACTACTTGTCTGAATTTTCTGGAACAAACCATTTCGCAAACATGGCCATCTCCGGAGATCCAGAGAATTCCATTCTTTTCTATTAATAATTTTGTTTACATTTAGGCTTTTCAGATCAGAATATATAATTAAATTAGTAACTTAACATTCTAATTTAATAAAATACACATTTCAAACAATATATTATTATAACCCACTTTATATTCGTAAATATTCTTAAACGTCACTTCAGAGTATAAATATCTGTCAATCTCCGAGAGTATTTTTGGTTGCCTAAGCACATGGCTCACTTAAATCTATTTACAACATTAAAATTACTAAATACAACTTTTTACAATTATTATAATATGCTAATTTATTAAAAATGCCCTCACATAAATATATTTTTATTAAATTCTCTAGTATATAACTTATTTAAAACAACCAAATATCTAATATTATGTAGTATATAACTTATAAATTATTTTCTATAAACCCTAATTGTCACAATACCCCAAAAATAATATTTAAAATAAATAATTTACTTATTATTTTTTTAAATATTAATTTTCTCATACCTTATTAAATTTAATAAATCAAAATTTTTTTTTTTTATTTAAAATGTGTTAAATACATCCCTGTTCGCTGTCTATGTCAAAGCAGAGAACAACGGATCACAGTTCGGCTATTCTATGGTCAAACTGTCATGTCAAATGAAGCAATGGATGCGATATCAGAGAATAAAATATAACCTTAATTAAAAATATAATAGATATGGTGTTCTGTTTATTTATAGACAAAATCTAGGAATTATTTCCATTCAAAATAACTTCATCAATATAAATTGGTAAGTTTTTTTTCACTTTATTATATTAGAAAGACATTTTTATAGCAATTATAGTATCAAATTTGTGTCTAACCCCAAATTATGATTTTTAGGGTACAAATTAATTTCCATATATACAAAATTCAACAAGTATGATGTCAAATTGATTCTAAATAATGAAATCTACCATCTACCATTTAACAAATCAAGTCTATTGAATAAAATGGATATATCAGTAAGTTATTATTGTTATTATATTTGTGTTAAAGGTATAGAAATCATTATTCAATCTCTTCATGATATTGAAAAATGTCGTTGATATGAAATATGCCTCTTAGTCTGTTCTCTGCATCTATTAACACATAACTATTTAGTCCATTCTGATTTTCAATTGTATATGGACCTTCAAACATTGGTTGTAATTTCTTACAACGATTTTCTTTAACATTACTTTTTCTAAGTGAACGAATTAACACTTGGTCTCCTTTTTGAAATGTGATTGGTTTTTTTATATTTCGATTTTGTCTTCTGATATATTTTTCAGCTTTCCTCCTAATTCGGTTATTCACTTTCTGCATTACTTGTTCTAACATATCCTGATTATATTCACTAATCCACTTTCTGTTTCCTATATGGCCAAACATTAAATATTCTGGTACTTCCTCTGTATTCAAATTATGTGTATTATTTAAAAAATATTCTACTTGTGGTATATGTTGCTGCCAAGTTTCATGTTGGTTTTGGCACAGTATCCTTAAATATTTTATAACTTCTTTAATATATCTTTCTGCAGGATTTGCCTGAGGATGTCTGATACTTGTAAAATGAATGTTGATTCCCTTTTTCTCACAAAATGTCCGAAATTTTTGGTTGTTAAAATATGTAGCATTATCTATTATGCAATTTCTAAATGGTCCTATTTCTTCGAAAAATTGATTAATATATAATTTTAATGTTTTAACATTTGTTCTGGAGCAGGGATATAGTTTAATAAATTTTGTATATAAATCAACTATCACTAGTATATGCTTTTTTCCTGTTGGACTGAGAACTAAATTTGAAATAAAATCCATGGAAACTGTATTTAGTTTTTCATATACAACATTAGATTTATATGTGTTCTGGTTTTTGAAATTCTTTTCTTTGTTTAGTTGACATATTGGGCATTGGGTAGTAATTTCTTTTGCTATACTTATGTCATTCTTTGCAAAATAATTGTCCCTAAATAGCATCCATAGCTTTCTTGAACCAATATGCATATAATCGTTATGTAAATTTTTCAATATTTTCTTTGCTAAAGTTCTAGTTATTACATATACTTCTATGCCATTTATTATTTTATAATATACTCCATCTTTCCTAAGGACTTTTTGTTTTTCACTCAAATTGATCTGATCTCTTATAATTTCTTCTTTAGAATATAATCCAGTACTTTCTACTAATTGATTTAGTCCAATTTTTATTGTTCGCTGCCCTTTTTGTGGTGTATTTTCTAACCTTGATAAAGCATCTGCCACTATATTGGATTTTCCAGAAATGTATTTGATTTCAAAGCAGTATTCACTAAGTATTAGACTCCACCGATGTATTCTACTGTTTCCATATTTGTTATTTAATATAGACGTTAAAGCTTGGTGATCTGTTTCTATTGTAAATTCATTACCCAACAAATAAAATCTTAATTTTGTGACACAGTGTATTATACTTGCTAGTTCTAATTCTGAAACCGAGTAACCCTTTTCATGTGGCTTTGTAATTCTTGAAATGAATTGTATTGGGTATTCGACCCCATCATGTATTTGTAATAATACCCCTGATAATCTCTCTATGGATGCATCTGTTCTTAATATGAATGGCTGTGTGTAGTCAGGATAGTATATTTTCAAATTTGACAGAAAAATGTTTTTAATTTCTTGGAATGCTAGTTCTCTTCTCTGATCCCATCTCCATTTTACACCTTTTCTCAGTAGTTCAAGTAATGGAATTTCTTTTATACTTAGATCTGGTATCATCCTTTTATAATAATTAATTATTCCAATAAATCCTCTTAAAGTTCTTAAATTGTGTGGTGTTTTATATTCCTGAATGACTTGTGTCCGTTCTGGATCCATTTCGATTCCCTTAGTGTTAAGTTTATAACCTAGATATATGACTTCTTTTTGAAAAAATGTACATTTTTCTTGATTTATTTTTAGTCCAACTTTGTCTAATCTATTTATTATAATTTTTAGGTGTTTCTCATGATCTTCAGCCGTTTTAGAAAAAATTAATATATCATCAATGTAGTGAATTACAAAATGTTCATATTGATCCAAAATATCATGAAGACATCTACATAGAGCACTACAAGATGATTGAAGTCCAAATGGTACTACTTTGAATTGATATACTACTCCATCTATCTGAAATCCTGTATACTGTCTACTTTTTCTTTCTAAAGGTATTAACCAAAAACTATGCTGTAAATCGATTTTAGTGAAAAATGACATTCCTGTAATTCTTCCTAATATTCCATCTATACTCATTGGTGCTTCAAATTGCTTTTCAGTAATCTTGTTAATATTCCTTGCATCCAAACATAACCTGATTTCACCTGATCTTTTTCGTACTACTACTATGGGGTTAATAAAACGTGTGTCTGCCTTCTCAATGATCCCATCTTCTAACATATTATTAATTGTTTTGTTTACTTCTTCTCTGTATTTATATGGTATTGGGTATGATTTTGTTTTAAAATCTTTTTCTTCTTTAACTTTTATACTATGGATATAATTTTGTGCAATTCTATTTTCTTTATTGACAAGTCCCTTGTGTTGCTGCAATATGGAAATGACTATTGATTTATATTCTTCAGGGCAATTTAAAACTTTCATTATATCTTCTTTTTTACAAATAAAATTATTCTTCATTATGTACTCATTATTCCTTGCTTCCAATTTTACGCACTCCGCCTCGTAGGCATCCATCTGCTTAAAATTTCCATTCCTTAAATATTCACTACAATAATTATTCTTTACATTCTTTTGTGACATATCCCTATCATCAAAATACATTTCTTCTTCATAAACATCACTATTTTCTTTTAATAATATCCTATCAACTCTTATTCCTTCTTCTACCTCATCTTTCTGCATAAATTTAATTATTTGCCCTTCCAAAGTTACCATTTTTTCTTCAAAATCTATCTTTACTTTCTTCTTTTCCAATTCATCATTTCCCATTAATATATCAACACATAAATCCTTGACAATAAATCCTTGCATATTAATTTCTTTATTAAGAATATTAATTTTAAAATTGGCTAGTTTATCAATTTCACCCAACTTCTTATTATTTGCACCAATAATTTTAATTTTTGGAATCTTTATTATATCTGATAGTTTTAATGTGTTAAAAATAAAATTCTCCGAGACTAAAGTACTTTCTGAACCAGTATCTATCATAATTTTAATCATTTTATTTTTGGCCAAAGCATTTATATAAATTAAATTAATAGATTCAATACTTTTATCTTCATCTAAAGAAATAAATTCAGAAGGTTTTTCATAATAGCAATGGCCTAACTTGTAATTCAGAAAGTTTACTGCACAAAATTTTGATTATTAGAATTGTCAGATTGTATCTGACCACTTGGATCTGATGTCCTATGTCTTTCCCTACTATGACTTCTACTCACATTTTCCTGCCTTGTACTACTTCGTTCCCTGTCTTCGCAGCTTCTATTCCTTCGAACACAATTTACCTGTCTGTTATAGTTAGGTCGCTCTGTATTTCTTCTATTGTTAAAATCTTGTCTATAATTATTAGTACTGTTATTAAAATGTTGTCTATTATAATTAGTATTATTATTAAAATTTTGTCTATTATAACTAGTATTATTATTAAAGTTCTGTCTATTTGGATTACTGTTAGTATTATTAAAATTTTGTAAATTATCACCATACCTAGTGTTATTGTTATATGATTGTCTATATTGTTGAAAGTTATTATTGTTTTTTCTGTTGTTATTATTACTTGTCATATTGCCTCTTTGTATTCTTTGAATAAAATTAATAAAACTATCTATTGTTTGAATATTTTGTACAGTTACGGTTTGCACAACATCAGCATCAAAATGTCTAGATACATTTAAGACTGTTTCATCCTCTCTAAGTGGTGGTTCTAAATATTTTGCAACTGTTATCAATTTCAATGCATAATCTACCATATTTGATTTTAAATTTTGATTATACTTTCCAAAATATAGAATTTCTCTAAACTTGGCTTGCTCTAATTCACCCCAATAATAATTTAAAAATTTATTTTCAAATGTTTGAAAATTATCTAAATCATTCTCAATACTAGCAAACCAAGTTGCTGCATTGTCATTTAATGTCACTCTAATATAATCTTTAATATCATTAATATTATTCACAAATCTTAATTTATGTTTTAAACTATTTATGTATACTCTAGGATGCAAATTTTTTATATTACCAGAGAATTTAATCCCAGTCTCATTTGTTAAATTTAAGTAAGGTCTCCCTATGTCTCTCATTTGTGAAATATCATCTATTCTCTGTTCCACATTTCTTATTTGATTACAATTTATTTGGATATTTTGTTGTATATCGTCTAATTTTTCTTCTGTGTTTCTCCTGTCTTCGTTAATTTTTACTTCTAAGTTACATTTCTGTAACTCTATTTTCTGTTCTATATCTATCTTATTATCTTGAATAATCCTCTTTACTTCTGTCCTCTCATTGTCTATCCGTTTCTTGTAGTCATTCCGTATACTTTTTATTTCATTTGCTACTTTTTTCTCTGCAGCTTCAAGTTTTTTATCCATTTGTTTTACAATTTTATTATTATTATCTTCTATTTTCTTTTCTAATTTTCTATAATTCTCTTCCAATTTCTGTTCCATTTTTTTCATGTCTTCTTTGACTTCTTTTGAATTCTCTTTCAATTTTTTTATGTCTTCTTTGATTTCTTTTGAATTCTCTTCCATTTTCTGTTCCATTTTTTTCATGTCTTCTTTGATTTCTTTTGAATTCTCTTCCATTGTCTTGTTCATCTGCATCATTAATGACATCAAAGCTGCCATATTGACATTTTCCTCTCTTTCTGGATTCATTTCTGCAGTATCTTGTGGAACTTGAACTAAACTCTCCTCTTGTATAGGTTGTGTTTCTACTTCCACATCTTCTTCATTCTTTTTGCTTCTTGTACCTTTCTTTCCTTGAGACATTTTGAGACTTTACTTGTTCAAATATAATTAAAAATAAAATCTATAATTTTTCCTTTCTACTGATAATTAATTTAATTATATGAGAGCACTTATCTTCCCAAACTAATTCTTTTAAATAGAGAGCCACCGCGTTGGGTGCCAAATTGTTATGATGTATTTTTTTTGTTTGAATGATGAGCAATGAGTATTTTTAATAATATATAGGGTTTTTATCGCGGTTCTCAAAGAATTAGCTTGGAAGTACTTTTTTAAATTATCTTTATTATAACTATTATGAAACACACATATATATCTAACCTAGTCAATGTAAATTTAAAATAAACTATCTTTAAACTGATATTCTTATAAAACTAATTAAATTCTATAGACAATCTAAAATTTAAACAAAACTATCTTCAAAATTGAAATTGTTATGACACTAACTAAATTATATTAACAAAATTTTGTACCTTTCTTTCACTGAATGCCTAAATGAACTGTTTTCCACTATATATATTCTAATCACCACTGAAAGTCTTCGTACTTCGGTTATCCTTGTTTTTTGTGAAATTACTTTTTTCAATTATCAGCTTCTACCATTTTAAGATATATTTTTCTTCACCAGCATCTATACACCACCAACCAAACCAGCAAACAGCATTTATATTTATTCTTCTTTTCAATATACCAATATCCAATTATTATAAGTTGATTTATACTAATCTCCAACCATAATATAATTTAATTTCTTCCAATATACCTTTTTTTATCTTCAATAATTATTTGTGTATAATTATAAATGTGCATTAAATTATATGCATAATTTTTAATCTTCATTTAACTCACTATATTAAACTATTGGACTATTTGTACTTGATTCACTGACTCTAACTAACTTTCATAATAAACTGCTTGACTTCTGACTAAAAACTTCTAAAAACTGCCATCTTGAATCCAAATCACGGGTATTTATATCTTTCGGATTTCTAGAACCATCTCGTAAGAGATCATGTTCCAATTTGTTCCATTAACTACTTGTCTGAATTTTCTGGAACAAACCATTTCGCAAACATGGCCATCTCCGGAGATCCAGAGAATTCCATTCTTTTCTATTAATAATTTTGTTTACATTTAGGCTTTTCAGATCAGAATATATAATTAAATTAGTAACTTAACATTCTAATTTAATAAAATACACATTTCAAACAAATATATTATTATAACCCACTTTATATTCGTAAATATTCTTAAACGTCACTTCAGAGTATAAATATCTGTCAATCTCCGAGAGTATTTTTGGTTGCCTAAGCACATGGCTCACTTAAATCTATTTACAACATTAAAATTACTAAATACAACTTTTTACAATTATTATAATATGCTAATTTATTAAAAATGCCCTCACATAAATATATTTTTATTAAATTCTCTAGTATATAACTTATTTAAAACAACCAAATATCTAATATTATGTAGTATATAACTTATAAATTATTTTCTATAAACCCTAATTGTCACAATATATATATATATATATATATCTTTTGGTCATGCTCTGAGCATGACCTTCATGTAGGTGGTTGGGAGATAATCGACATCGCTCGTGTTATGATTGAGCATACTTGTCGTTGCAAGCTTTTGTTAGAATTTAGACTACCATATTAATGCGTCATACGTTATCATAGGTCTGACTACAGTTATATATAGTCAGTTTAGTTACTTTATTTGTTTCATTTTATGTTTCATAACTTATGTGTTCACACATATTTTTCGACATGTAAGATAAAAACTTTGCTTTGTTAATTATTTTTACCAAATGGGCGTTACGTATAAGGCACTTATGTAGTATTACTGCTAGATTTGAACTCGTTCGCCTCTTTGACAGTGCTTCCATACAGAGCGGCGTCATCCACCAGAAGTGACCACAGAAGAAAGGAAAGCACTCCCCCTTGTGGGCACTCCTTAGCTGTTTTGTCAAAAATCTTCTCTCGTTGTAGGTCTGTTAGCATTAGCCTTTTATCACACATTGCTTTGATCCAGTTGCATGCGGCTACCGCACGCATATCTTTTTTGATGCTACTGCATAAAATTGAATCACAAAGAGAATTTGGTAGTGCATTATTAAATGCGAGTTCTATATCTTGAAATGAGATTATTGCAAAGTCTTCATTATTAATGGAGTGATTTATTTTCTAAATTATTTCGTCCGGTGCTGTTTTTGTTGATTTATCTTCTTGATATGCATGTTCATTACCATTGAGAGGATGATCCGTCAATGGACCCTCCTTAATATGTATATTAATACTTTTTTTTTAATATCTTTAACAGACAAAATTTAAGACTGATCGGCCTATAGGACTTAGGTAGAGCGTTGTCTTGTCGTCCTATTTCTGTATGTATACTACCCTTACAGTTGTAATTTATTAACATTATAATGTAAAATTTGACGCAAAACATGTTTTTTTTTGTTATTTAACATTATGCACGTGTCGGCCTGTATTCCAGATCTAATAATTATTGACATTGATATCAGAATTGGACTGCAGGCGTCTGACCTAAGCGACTCTTATACTACTTATTTTTGACAGTTTTAACCCAGACTATGACTAGAACTGCACTACGATACGGGTTGGCACATAGAGTCTTTATGGCAAATTATTTCCAGTTTGACTATTTATATTTTTTGGTGTATTTTCCTTATTTTGTTTCTTTTGTGTTTGTGATATTTTATTGTTTGTTAATAAATTTGACATGGAATATACTCGTTATATCATATTTATGGGGCATTCAACGTAAAACGTGACTTTTATGTGACATTATGTACGCCTCGGCTGATAATGCAAATCCAATGCTTATCGACATTTGGCAGAATTGGACTTTAACCGTCTGCCCTCAGTGACCTATACTACTTGGTATGTAACCTAATGCTATGCAAGCCCTAAGGATCTTTGTTAGATTGGGCAATAAGATATCTAATCCCTTTTGTAATAGGACAGGAAATATTTCACCCTCCCCAGTAGATTTCATGTTCTATTAGTTTGGATTAGAATAGGGGGATTTGTTGCTGACCCATCTCCTGGTAGGTATACCAAGCATACGACTATATTACGTCGGCTTGCTTTCTCTCATACTTGTATAGTGATTTGAGCTGCAATCACATCTTTTGTGTAGAAACCTGAAAGTAAGATGAGACGGATCCTAGGACGCCAATTTGGCCTCTATCAGTAACTCAAAGCTCCTGGATTAGTGCTGCATTTGTAGTTTATTTGGGAATCTTCTGATTGACTTCACTTTTTTCTTACTATCTAAAGGGTTTAGCCTTTAGAGAGGTTGCTTCTATCTGCTATTGCTATTTATTTGCTTCTTCTTTCGTTTTCGACGTTTTAGGCCTTATGTAGAAAAGAATGGTCCTACAAGAGACTTTTTTTAAGGTTTCTACTTAGAAAGATTATCGAACAGCGTTGTTGTTTTGTTTTTAGTTCTTGAATATTCCAGCAACCAGTAATTATTTGCCTTTTTCACAGCATAAGTCGTCGTGTTTTAGTTCCTATCAAGCTAAGAGGCTTTGCGATCGGGTTTTTAGCAATTAAAAATAATTAAGGATGCTGCGGAGCTAAAAAGTTTTTTTCCTCTATAAACATTGCCTTTCAAGTAGTTTTAGAGTTATTTCTACCCTTGGTTTAATTTTAGAGTGGTCCTTCTTCTTACTGGATTGTTGTTTTTACGACTAAAGAGCTTTATCTGCCCCATTCTGCTTGCTTCTTTGCTGTGCTTGAAAGAATTGTTGTCTCCTTTGCAATTGACGCCGAATCGAAGATCTTCATCTACGTCTTCTCTGGACAAGAGACCATAGTAGGTACTAGTTTTCCGAGCCAGAAAACACCTAGTATATACGGAAGGGAGAAATTGATATTCATTTTTCTTGATATATTGATCCTGAGGAGTTTCTACCGGCTAGGTAAATTATCATTAAAATTGAATCCATAGAAGTGTATCAGGAGCGAATCTTATAACCACTGCTATTTAACATTTATTTAATATTTATTTTAAAAGAGAAGATTATTATAAAGCTCATCTCAGTACAACGAATATATCCATCCAAATATTAATAAAACTTGCAAATTTGTATCTATCGATTTCATAATATATTAAAAAATATTAAAAAATATTAAAAATAAGAAAAAAACGAGGTTATGGTCTTTAATAATGCTCTATGCAACCCTCATGTCTAATAGGGAATTGCGTATTTTGACAGTTAATATCGGCTATATTATTGTAGCTGTATCTGTAAACTTTGATGGTATTTATTTAGTCATTTTTTCAAATTATCATGGATGGATACAACGATACGTGCAAATCATAAGTTTGTTTTATCGAAATGGATGTTGTGTTCTGGCAACGCTCCGCGAACTTAACTTATTTTACGATTGCCAGAGCCGTCCTATCGAGAAGACTATGGCAACATACGTTAATACATTTGGTGGATACATTTTTGAATCATCCACTGCTTCAGTAAACACTCATACGTCGACGAAAGGAAAGATGTTCTAAAAACATCACCGTTCTCTATGAGAGTGTTTAGGAGAATCCAAGGCAGTCAATTTGACGTTATTCACTGGAACTCGACCTTTCATAGACCACAACTTGATTTTACGCTAGTTTAAAATTTAACTAACTCAGGACCTGAAGGTAAATGACTATAGACAACGAAGTGTGTTTGGTGAATGGGCTCTAAAGCAGTTAGAAACTGACCCATATTTTCATAGTAAAATGATCTTTATCACTTACATCAACAAGCGTTATTGTCGAATGTAATAATACTAGCAAAATTTATATGTCTGGCCAGGCCAACTTAATTTTAACAGGACAGTGCTATGTTCCACACAGCTCGTACTACATTGGACATTCTGCACAAGTGATTTGAGGACATTGTCATCTCACGTGCAGTCTGATGTAAACTGGAAACCGACATACTGAGATTTGAGCAAGTTTTAAACTTACTTGTAGAGTTTTCTAGCGTCAAGGGTCTTCGCAAATAATCCACAAATAAAAGCGAAGCCGCGGCGGATATTTCAAAAAAAGGAAGCATTTAATTAAAGACCCTATATAATTAAATCTTCCTTAAAAGAAATAAGTTGTATCGAAATTGCCAGTACTTTATTTATCAAAATAAAAAAATCTTCTGCAACCAAGATATAAATATTCTCATAGAATTAAGAATGTTGATATGCTGCCTATTTGGCACTTTATTATATGGAGTAAGTTTTAAAATGTGGTGTTACTATCGAATTCTAAATATAAAATGCGTAGATAGAGTAACAAATATGTGAGTTATTTGCCGAACGGGGAATTAACCAATAGTTACTTTGACTTTAAAAAAACGAAACTCAAATACTGGGACCACATTATGAAATGACAAAAATACCTAGTAATTCGTAGAAGGTAAAATCAAAGAGGAACAATCTATAAGGAGGGCAGTTTACCTCAATTAAGATCAGGAGTAGATGAGTTACAAATAGCCTTGACTTATTGCCAATCTCCAATAGGAGAAATAATAGAAAGGAAAAGAGAAAAAAGAAGATTTAACGTTCCGACCTACAAATGCTATTTTATTTCCTATAAATTCGTTCGGTTACGTTTTATAGCCATAATTAAACTATATAATTCGGTTGGTTTTCTAAAATAAATGGGAGAATATATTAACTTTTAGTAAAACTTATGGAACGGTATAACTAACACGGTTTTGACGAACATTTTGACTAGGAAGTCAAAAATATTGACTAACGGAAGTAAATATGGATTTATTTGTACATTTTATTGAACATTTTATTTAAATTTTTAGCTAGAAAAGCTAGAAAAAAATTCTTAAAAATTACATTTGAGAATTCAATGTACTTCACATCTTTTTCCAGTTTTCTAGACCAGTTTTATACTTTTCCTTGCTCAGTTTTTAATGCTGAAACAAAATCTTCAGGGATAAGGCAAAAAGATAGGGTTCGTTCAAACAACTCTTCCTGAGATAAGCCACACCCTGGGCAACTGCATTGGTCCGCCGGCTAGACTACGTGAGCATAGCCAGAGATGAAAGGGCACCTTATTGTGCTAGGATTGGTAAATCAGTCTTGAAGGCAGAGGAACCTATTAACAATGGTCTTCGGCATAAAGACGCAGAAGGCAACGGAGAACCACTGCATTAAAGATTCGGAGAGTACCCCTAGTATAATCAGCAATAGGATAACTAGTCAAAGAAATAATAATACTAATCATGGGATTCGGATACCAAGATCCGGCAGAGAAGGACAATTACAAGACAGGAAGGCCTTCTCGGTCACCAACAGACAAAATCCTTGCCAATCTAGTGCAAAGAAAATGCTCACGATCTGCACATGGAATGTTAAAACGTTATACCAGGCCGGTAAGACTCATATTGCAATCAAGGATATGGATATACTATCAAGAGACATCATAGGAATAAAAAAAATGAGATGAACAAACTCTGGGTAATGTGAAATTAACAATCATCACATATATTATTCAGTTAATCCCAACGAAAGACTCGAAAATGAAGAAAGTATAAGTTTAAATCAAGAAACTGCCAGACATCTTAAAAACTTTGTACCCATATTGGAAAGAATGCTCCTCCTTCAACTTAATACCTACCAACTAAAAACTAACATTATTTAGGTATATGCCCCTAACGCTAACAAACCAGACGACAGAAGTGAAGCATTCTATAATGAATTATCCAATACCTTGAAACACTTTCCCAGAAAGGATCTAACCGTGATTATGGGTGACAAATGTCAAGATTGGTTGAAGACAATCGGGAGAATTTAAAGGACAGTTTATGCTTGAAGAAAGAAATGAGCAAGGAGACCGATTGGGTGAATTTGTATCAGAAGAAGAGTTTGTAATTACTAACACTTACTTCAAATTCCCATACAGAAGATTATACACGTGGAAATCTCCTCGAGATATTTCAGGCCACATAGTCAGAAATGAAATAGTTTACATTATGATTAATAAAATATTTCGTAACAGCATTACATCAGTCAAGACATACCCAAGAGCCGATATCAAGTCAGACCACAACCCACTGATTTGCAAAATGAGGGGCAGGCTAAAGAAGATTCGACGTAGTGTTAACCCAAAATACGACATCAGGCTACTCAAAGACCAACGCACAGAACAGCATGTAAAACAGCATATTCATAGCAATTTAAATACCGTTATTCAAATTGATTTATTAGATCACGAGCTTGAAAAATTGCATAGAGTTTCAGAAGACATACAAGAAAAATTCCTTAAACTACAAAAATTAAGAAAAAATCGTGGATTACAAATGAGATTATAGATATAATGAAAGAGAGGCGAAAGGTCAAAGATCAGGACAAGAAATTATACAAAAGAATAGACAAAAAGATCAAAAAAGCAATCAAAATGGCTAAGAACACACAGCTGAGAGAACAATGTGCGGAAATACAGGTATTACAACAGAAACACGATTCATTCAATACTCACAAAAAAGTTAAAGAAGCTGCATGCTTATACAAGTCTATAAGAGTTGGATGTTTGGCAGACAACCAAGGTAATTCACTATTAAGTGTGGAAGAGAGACTAGACACTTGGAAGAAATATGTGAAAGTAACATTTCCAGATGAAAGGCAGATTGCAATTGAAGACATAGAATGCCAAACAGGAGCCCCGATTACCATTGAAGAAGTAACGGCAGCTATTAGAAAAACTAAAGATGGTAAAGCTGTAGGACCTGACAAATTTTATACAGAATACGTACTTACACATACATACATACGTACATACGTACATACATTTTATACATGCGAAGACTACAGTTTAATTATCCTAATGAGCCACTTACTTAAAACGTTTTTAAAAGTGATATATAACAGAATATGTATATAAAAATGTGAAGAACAAGTGTCGTGGATACAATTTGGATTCGGGGATACCTTAGGCACCCGAGAAGCTCTATTTGCTATAATGGTGCTTATAGAGAGGTGCAGAGATGTCAACCGTGATATATATTTGTTATATTGACTACAAAAAGGTATTTGATAAAGTAAAATATGACAGGCTCATATCTATCTTGAAAGAAGCGGTCTTGGATGATAGAGACTTGCGAATTATATATAATTTATGTTACAACCAAACTGCCAACATTAAAGTAGATGAACAGTTGACAGAGACAATCTTCATAGGTAGGTAGAGGAGTGAGACAAGGATGCATTCTCTCAACAGTGCTATTTAACATGTACTCGCAGCGTATCTTCGAGCAAGCACTAAGACAACTAAAGAAAGGTGTCTTAGTTAACGGAATGCGTCTAAACAACATAAGATATGCTGACGACGCAGTAATTTTTGCAGATAGCCTAGTTGGTTTACAAACAATAATGTCGCGCATATCAGATATAAGTCGAGAATATGGGCTCGATCTCAATACGAACAAAACAAAGTATATGGTAGTTAGTAAGTGCGAAATAATAAATACACATCTTTTAGTAAACCAACAGCCAATTGACAGGGTAAACAGCTACACATATCTTGGTATTAACATAAACAGTCAATAGAACTATTCTACACTGAAATAAAACAACGCATAGGGAAAGCAAGATCATCGTTCGTAAAAATGAAGTCATTTTTCAGAAGTCACAATTTAGTACCTTAGTACCAATTCACTTAGTACCAAAATTTCTATTATCAAATGCTATGTATTTTCTACATTATTATACGGAGTAGATGCATCCTTCTTTAGCAAAGCTCAAGGCCTCCGAGGTGTGGTGTTACATGCGCATCTTACAAATTTCATGGAACGATCATGTGACGAGTAATATTGAGGTCCTACGTAGAATGAGCAAGGAATGCGAGATGACTAACACAATTAAATAACGCAAATTAGAATATCTTGGCCATGTTATAAAAAATTAATAAAGATATGGCTTATTGCAACTCATTCTTGAGGGCAAGGTATTTGGAAAGAGAGGACCAGGGAGAAGAAGAATATCTTGGCTTTCTTTAAAACCTAAGGAAGTGGTTCAATACATTTACAACCGGACTATTCCGAATAGCTGCAAGTAAAGTTAGGATAGCTATGATGATCGCCAACATCCGGATCGGATAGGCACCGTAAGAAGAAGTTTTTTCCTAACATATTATTTTGTAAATTTTAATTTTGGTTATTTCTTGCTTATTGTTAGATTTTTTCCTAAATACAAGATATTTTTTTAATGTGGCTGGAATATGAAATGTGGCCATATAGTCCAGAGAAATAAGCAAATAAAGAGTAACTTTTGTGGCACATTGCGATCAAAATAAACGATTTTTGCCTGTGTTTGCCAATTTTTATGATTCTCATGAGATCAATACAATTGATCTCTTTTATTACCCGGCCACTGTCGTGTTTCGTTAACTAGAGCCTAATCTTTAGAACCTATTGCATGAAATTTTAGTATTGAGTTTTGGCATTCATATGAGACATTTAAAATATGCCTAAAACGCTCAATTTAATGTTTCACATTACAAACTATCTAGAACATTTAAAACTGTTTCTTTCTAGTATGTTTTTTAAAGCTACCCGTCTTCTACTACAAATTACACTCAAAACCATCTTCTAGGAGGCATTTCCCGCGACGTGCTATCGTTTGTAATTTCTGCTTCTTCTTCTTCTACTTCTTGGAGATCTTTGGATCTGTTTAATTTTGAAGCTGCCTCTGGTTAATTTCCTGGGAGGTAGATTGCCAACTATCCCTCCATCTTTTAGGTGGTCTTCCGGGAGGTCTTGAACCGGGCGGGTTGTTTTCTAGAGCAATTTTTGGGAGTCTATTCTCATCCATTCGTCTTACATGACTGTACCACATTATTTTACGCTGCTTTCCCCATCTTACAATATCTTAAATTTCGCACTGCTCTCTAACGTTTGTATTTCTCACCCTGTCTCTTCTTGTTTTGCCTACTATTGTTCTTAGGGTTTTCATCTCGGCAACCCTTAGCATCTGTTTCGTTTTGTTGGTATCTTGTAGATTCTAATTTTACTATCTGTGCGCATATACGGATTTGACCAGACTATCTCCCGCAGACATCCCAAGAATGCGGAGGCTTTGTTGATCTGACTCCTTGGGTCCTTTACTGGGTCGTATCTGCTTGATATATCTATGCCCAGATATCTGAATTGCATCACCTGTTCTATGGGATTGTTCTCAACCACTAAATTACATCTGAGCGGATCTTTTGCTATTGTCATACATTTAGTGTTGTTGGTAGAAATGGTCATATTTAGTTGGCGGCTTATTTGAAAGAACTGAAAGAGCTGTCTCTGAAGATTATCTTCTGATTTGGCAATAATTGCTGCATCATCTGCGTAACACACCATACCAATTCTTTTGTTGCCCATTCTGTATCCGAGATTGAGAGATGTTACTTTGTTTATAATTTTGCCCATGAGTAGGTTAAACAAGAAGGGGCTTAAACTGTCGCCTTGTCTGAAATTAATATTAAATTAATTAATATTATTATAATAATAAAAACTTTAAAAATTAATATTTTTCGTAAAATTCAGCTTTTTTGTATGATTTTTAGGGGTTAAATCTTTGACGACTGGACTAATTAGGTCTACATGACTTCTGAAAGAATCTCAAGTACTGTTTTTAAGCTTATAAACAAAAACATATTGTAAGTTAGTTTTTTTATTCGAAATGTTGGCATTTTTACACGAATTAAAAAAAAATGTCCTACGAACCTTAGAACTCGAGATAGTCCCTTTTTTATATCTACGTTTTACTATTTCAAAAACTGAGTTTATAAATTCAAATTTATAAAAGTCGCAATGTCTCCTGTTGTAATTAACTAAAATTAATGTTTAATTTGGGGTACCTCGTTACATAGATTATAAATATTCCGTTAGTTAATTTGTGAATTATTTATTTAATTGAGTAATTTGTTTAAACAATATAAAATAAACATTTATTTTGCAAAATTTTACTTTTCTCTTATTAATATTAGTAGAAAAGTTTATGAGATGATTTATTTATTTATATTTATAATTATAAAAAGTCTATAGCAGTTAATTTGTGTACAATATATTTGTACTGTTTTTGAAAAATAGTAATTGTTAAAATACTAAGCATAACTAAAAAAAAAATTAACACGTATAGATTTACTTTGCGAATAAAAAATTAATTTTTTGTAACATTTATTGTTAAAAGATATTATTTGTAGTTAGAATACATACATATTTAAGTTGCTGACTATGTCATAAACTTTTCCACTAATATTACGAATAAAGTGAAATTTTGCTAAATAAATATTTATTTTAAATTGTTTAAATAAAGTCAGTTAAATAAATAATTCTAAAATTAACACAGTGCATTTAATTGACATGTCACGTTCAATAATATGTCACAAGGTACCCTAAATTAAAAAAAATCAATTTTCTTTAATTAGAACCGAAGATATTGCACCTTTTATAAATTTAATTATATGAATTTAGTTTGTGAAATAGTAAAATCCCTTTCTTTTAAAGCTTTAATCTTTGGCGCATCATAGACGACTTACTTTCGGATAAGCGAAGAATTCGAACTTCAGATCAACACTGGAAAAACAAAAATATCTACAAAACTATCAAAAAATCAAAAATAATCTGCTGTACATACACCAAGTGGCAAATTTCAAAGTGGTAGACAGATTTGTTTACTTGGGCTCCCTGATAACCAACAATGACGATTGCTCCTCAGAAGTCAAGCGCAGACTAGCAGTGGTCCAAGCCGCAACAGCTAAATTGATTAAAATATGTAAAGACTGAACAATAACAAGGAATACTAAGCTTAGGTAGGTGAATGCTTTTCTTTTTCCCCGTGCTACACACACAGTTGAAACATAGACTTTTAAAAAAATCGATAGAAGTAAGAACGACGCCTTCGAAATGTGGGTCTGTAGAAGAATTCTAGCGTGTCCTGGTCAGAATATTGAACCAACCTGTCAATCCTGGAAGAGCTTCATTTAAAAGACGCTATTAAAAAAAAAGTAAACTGAGCATACCTAATTTACTTTGGCAACATAACAAGAAGAACGGGGACCATGTAACTATCGGTAGTAGAAGGAAAGATAGAAGGCCAAACACTAAGAGGAAGATCTTTAACACGATGAGCATCAAATGAAGACTCTGGTGGGAAAACTCATACATGAAGCCATCATTTAACGACACCAAATCAATAGTAATCAAAACAACAAGTCACGAACAAACTTTCTACATTGTGGTTGAAGCTTGTTCAGTGGACGGAAAAAACCACAGCCTACGGTAATCTTTAAGAGAAAAACATTACGATTCAGAGCAGTGGCATATACCGCTCTAATAAGACCTAAATAGGTCGAAATACGTATAAGGGGCTTTCCGCTGCCCTGTATCGAAATAAAAATCTAATACCGTCATTATGTTAAAATATATTTTTCTAAACTCATCTTATAAGTTTGAGGTGTATATTTCGTCCCAAACCCTTCTTTCAGTGCGTCATAGTTGATCGAATTCTCTCTAACACATTAAGCTAGAAGTGACGGAAAAAAACGTGAGTCTGTGATTATTATACATAGAACTTAGAAAATTATTTATCGTAAAGCTAATTTTACTTACGGATGTATAATTGGTTGGAGTTTAGAATACGCTAAATAGATATCCAATCAATGATGCGCATAACTATAATTTGACGCAGATTGTCTCGTTCGTGACAGTACTTTCACAATGTCAACTGATAAAATGATAATTGTCATTCCAGGTTAGTATTATCAGACATTTTACAGTGAAAATTTAATTTTGTATTTATTGTCATAAAAATGTTTTAAATATGCCGAGATATATCGAGAAAGAACAAAGACCAATATTAAAATTATTAAATTATTTTCAATTAGAAAAAGACAGATTACGATCCTGCAACTGTCAAATTTAACTAAAATGTCATGCAATAATTCTCGACATTCTTAAAATCCTATATGACGTCAAAATTAGTGACGCACTGAAAGAAGGGTTTGGGACAGACTGTATAAGTCTTATACTCCGAAAACCTTTCTAGATAGCGATAACTGTCATGTTAAATATATTATATATGACAATAAAGAAAACTCTATAGATTTCTACATATTTATCTTAAATATTAGTGGTCTTTAAAATCAATTAGAAATATCTCTAATTGTTTTAAAAATAGCACAACCAAATAATAATAAATAATATTGAAACAAAGTGCACTTAAATGGTTTTTAAGTGAAATCAAACGACAATTTATCATTAAAGATTAGCAAATTTTTTCTTGCAATTTATGCTGATTATTACTTGGGTTAATTATTTTTTTCTTTGACGTTAATTATTTTATGTTCCTCTAGACAATTAAAATAACTTCGTATTTGACGAATGAATGAGCTCCTGATTTGTTTATTGTATACACTCACTCAGTGACTATCTTAACACAATTAAAATCACAATAACTCCTCTTTAAAAACTATAAGTGGGAAAGACAAAAAACTGAACAAAATAGTTTATGGTAATATTAATATTGTTACAGGTTTCGTTGGTACTTAAAGGATATTGAATGGAGAGAAAGTCAATTATGATTGTCAAGCAGATGTACAAGTCGGAAAAGAAATTAAAATACAATAACCAAACAAAATTACTGTCTATGAAGAGTTGATTGGACAGGACGATACAATACAAAAATAATCTTATAACAATGCTTTATTAGCAAATCAAATTAGATGGCCTTGTTCCAATTATTTTATTAATATCTAATGGCCTCATAAGAAATGATTCGACACATGTAAGCCTTTCATAATCGATCATTTTAAGTGTCATATTTTTTCAGACTGCTTGGAAGAATTACATGTAACAAAGATATATTTCGTAATTGATTAGAAATGGAGTATTATACTTGTTTTATTCGCACAAATAATATTTATGAATACACTAATTATTATATTATTATATTATTTTATCAAATTTAAATATTCATATTTGAAAATAATTCCTTTGTTATTTGTTTTGAATTGTTTTATTTGCAGAATTTTAAACCCAGTGATATTTTGATTCTTCCGCCTCCATTTTGTCTTAGGGTATAATGTGAAAAAGGTCAGTTCTCTTACTGTTACCCTCTAATGTTGCTCTGTTTATTTCGTAATTGCGTTCAGTACTGAGAGTTCAAACGTGCAAAAATACATCTAAAAACATGTCTTGGTTAACTTCCTGTAATAAAATGTTTCACCTCCACGGTATACGGATGGATCTAGGATAGGCCAAAGGGCAGGAGTGGGATTAACTGGACTGAATTTCAGACTATCCAAATCTCTTGGAAACGCCTTAACTATTCTTTAGGCAGAAATACATGCTATTGATACTAGTGCATAAAAATGTCTCAACTAAGACACTCGTAGGGCAAAAGTCTCTATTTTATCACACAGCCAAGCCGCCGTACAGACTTTAAAGTCATTTACGTGTCAGTCAAAAATGGTTTGGAACTGTAAACAATCAAGAAGCTTTCGGAACGCAACAAAGTAACTTTGATATTGCAGGAAATGAGGAAGCTGACAGCTTCGAAGAAGAAGGGGCTAATACCTTATTTCAGGGTCCAGAATACTTCTATGAACTATCTAAAAGCTACATCAGAGAGGAACCACATATAGGCGAACTCAGTTAACTAGGATAACACTGGTCTAACACACCAGGACAAAGGCAAGCAAAATAGTTTATAAAAGTGTCGCCTACTGCAACATGCCGCGTTCTCGAAATAAGAAAAAAAGATATCAAAACGGTCACTGACCTTCTCACTGGTCACTGCCCTCTTAGATATTATCTTAAAAAAATAAGCAAATCATATAATGTAAACTGTTATATTTGTGACAACTAAAAATAAGGGGCAGGATATATACTATGCAGCTTCGTAGCAGTGTGCTGGCAAACGACTAAAATTCCTAAGAGACGTCGTTCTAGCGCCATCTGACATAGGAAATAAGTCACCTAGGAAGCTACTCAACTTCGTCAGAAGTATTGTAGCAGGTTGAATTTCTTTATTACGTGTCTGTATTTTTATTTAACTATGTCTTGAGATTATCAATTATTATATTTGTATTAATATACATTTAGACGTGCATATAATTTGTAGCTTAGCTATTGAAAAACTCACAATTTTGTTGTAAGTTTTTCACTATTCGTCTTTAATTGCGATAGTAACAGATCCTTTTTTCGTTTACTTATAGAGTTCGACTGGCAATTCACTTGTTACCGCTAGTATTCGCACACAGTATTATCTCCTTCTATTATGTCGAGGCCAACCGCCCTTATCAATATTTTTGCTAAAGAGGTAAAAATATTGTAATTCTACATCTAGAGGGCCATCTGTTTGTCTTCAGGTCTAGGGCCCTATCTTCAAAGATCAACAAACTATTGTGAGTGAAATATTTTAGACATAATAATTTTTTTTGCTGTAAGGGACGGTAACTTTTATTATTTTTTGTTGGGAGTTTAATTTTAGTTCTTTTTTTTTGAGTATGTTACTAAATGTAACATTATAGAACGTTAATTTTATTAAAACAAAACAATGGCCAATGATATTCGTTTAAATTGTAGTCAAATATTCATATAATTTTTAATTTTTTTGTTGTAAGATATTAAAGTTTTAATTAAAATAATTTTCGTATTGTTTATTATTTTAATTATAGAAATGACTGTTTTCTGTTTTAAAGTATAAGAATATTGATGACAGTATGAAGTTATTAATAAAATAAATTTTTTGAGTATTTTAAGTACCTATGAACAAACAATGTTTATTGTTTAAATTTTGAATATGTTGCCTGTGCGAGTCCATTTCAAATAGGTAAAAAGAAATAAGAATAATACTTACTTACAATCAATTTATTCTACCACCAACAACCGGTTTTGCATACTATAATTTGCTATGCATCTTCAGGTCAACAATATATGGTAAACTAAATGCTGAAATTATAAAAACTTATATTAAGGTACTGTCTGGTATATAATATACAGCAATTATGCCAATATTATATATGTGTGATTATTAAATATGTCTTTAAAAAATGATTAAATACACAAAGTAAAACTTGTGTCAAAAACATTCATTTAAAATTGAAATTAAATAAATAAATAACTAATAAATATTATTTACATGCCGATACAAGGATGTTTTAAAAAACATCGTTCAAACTGTTATGGTAATCTGTTGATGAGTGATCTTCGGTTTTATTGTGACTATTTAACAAATAGAGGGAATGTTTTTGAGGGAAAAAGATATTAACAACTAAACTAGAAAAGTAGGTATTGTGTAGATTGTTTGTTGAAATTAAATGTGATGTGTGATACTATTTAAAAGTTATTTATATTTATTCAAGAGGTATATTTTGGAAACGTGTGTTCAGATAGTACTATGATAATATATGCAAACTAACTTATTATAGATATATATATATATATATATATATATATATATATATATATATATATATATATATATATATATATATATAGATATATATAAAGGTAAAAGATATCGGCATAGCTCGCAATAAAAAGAGAAAAATATAATAAAATATGTGTATAAGATGGAAGGCAACCGTATATACGTATTTCTGACTATAAATATATATATATATATATATATATATATATATATATATATATATATATATATATATATATATATATATATATATATATATATATATATATATAACCGTATATACGCATTGCTCCTGTAGTGATCCTTTCCCAAGTTAATATGCTCCTTTTCTAACTTGGCTGCACCGTACTGAAGACGACCAATAGTCAGAAATACGTATATACGGTTGCCTTTCATCTTATACACATATTTTATTATATATTTTTCTCTTTTTATTGCGAGCTATGCCGATATCTTTTACCTTTATTTTACTATGAACTCGCATTATCCTTTTTCTTATATATATATATATATATATATATATATATATATATATATATATATATATATATATATATATATATATATATATATATATATATATATATATATATATATATATATATATATATATAGCAAATATTGATTTTAGAAGTATTTATTTATTGACTGAAGTAGGATAGAGATTTTAAAATAATTGCATTTTTTTTTTAATTAATGATGATAATTAACTTTTCCTAATAATTAATGTATATGTAGGTATATTCATTGTTTTTGGAACAGAAAAATTGTGTATAGAAATTATATAATTTTTAAAGTGATTTGAAAGTATTTGTTATTTACTGATAGTTTTGCGAAAGCGCATTTCTAGTGTTTGAATATAAAACCTTTAGTTAATAATGTTTTCAACAGCTTTGTTAATTGCAGTCTGCAATAGATATTCATCATGCATAGATCAAGTGTAAATTCTGAAATTTTATATTTATTATTAAGTTGCTTAAAATCTTGGCATAAGAATGCAAAAGTAAAAGGAAAACCATTACATTAAGGACTCAACGAGTACACTTAGGAAAATAAACATAGATTTGACACTCCAATTGCAAACAGTTATTAATCATAGAAAGTGGAGGCCAAGATTCGACAGGAGACGAGAAACACATTTATACTACGAGGCTCTCAGGTTGTGCAAAACATGCAAAAACCTCGTGAAAAACTACTAGAAAGAAGAACATCTAATTTAAGAATATTCAACTGGAATGTCATAAATCTAAAATTAAATTAAAAATAATAAATATAGATCTACTGCGAATCAGCGAATTGAGATGGCCAGAGTCAATAACCAGAGTAAAAAGGACGGTAGTGTATTATATGACTCCGGTAAAAGCACAGAAGATACGCATCACAAAAATGTTAAGGTGGGTAAAAAAAGTAAAGGTAAAAGTAGGTATATGAGTACCATCAGAACTGAGTAAATTTGTGAACAACTTCGTACCAGTCTCGAATGGAATAATATTACTCCAAATAAATACTCAACCATTTAAAACCAATATACTTAAATTCTATGTCCCGAATTAAGAAAATATGATAATAAAGTCAAAAAGCTCTATAATCAAATCCTAGACATCTTACAGAAGCTTAATAAATACGAAAGGTTATATGTCATAGGCGACTTTAATGCAAAAATTGTCGACGAGGTCAACTGTAGGTACTTATGATCTTGGACAACCCAACGATCGAGGAAAAAGACTATGAATTTTGTAAAGAAAACGAAATGATCATTGAAAACGCCTGGTATAAACTACCCAAAATGACGACTATATACTAGAAAAGCCCCATTTGATGATGATAGCAACCCTGGATCTTCAAGAAGTCAAACAGATTAAATACTATACAGAGCGGTTCCGAAATGCCGGTAAAGAAGTCACTACATTTCAAGGAGCAGATATTCTATTTGATCATCAACTTGTGACAGATATTCAACTTGTGACAGATAGTAACAGTCAACAGTTAAAATTTAAGTTCGGTAGAGAGCACAACCATTAGCTTATACGCATTTCATCCTTATGGAATCATTAGAGCAAACTTTTTACCTAAATATTAATATAATTATAGTTAATATAATTAGCAAAGCTAATAGATGAAGAATACATAAAAGTATTAGAAAACCTCTTTAATTTAATATATAATTTTTAACTGGCTAAATACATCTTTGTCGCAATACCTAAAAGTACAATGCTAGAAAATACTCAGCATATCGATTAATTAGACTAATGCGCCACACTCTTAAGATTTTCTTAGGAATACTCGTTCACAAAATTAGACCCAAATACGAAGAAGATCCCAAATATACCCAATTTGGTTTTAGAAATGCTGTGGGAACTAGGGAGGCACTTTTTGAGCTTAATATCTTTTTACAAAAGACATTCGATAAAGGACACCATGTAAAATAATGCAGATGCTAAAACATATAGAAATAGATGACAAAGATATACGTATCATTAAAAATCTGTACTAAAATCAAACTGCTATAGTAAAAATTGAAGATAACTACACCGAAGAAATCTCTATACGACGAAGAAGAGATACTACTTGGTCGTATTCACGAAGTAGAAGAGGAAATTAGCATTAACATAAACTTAAACAAAACCAAATTTTTAGTCGTAAGTTGTAACAAATATCCAAATGCAGACCTTTAATTAAGTAGAGTTCACAAAATTACAGATTTGAGAACTGTCATAGAAATAAAAGACAAAATAGCAATAAATAAAACTACTTTTATAAAAATTAAAACATTTCTTTACAGTGATTGTCTCAGTTTAGAACTAAGACAAATATTGGTTAAGTGCTATATTTGGTCTGTACTTTTGTATGGAACAGAAGTGTGTACACTAAAAGTATCAAGAATAAACAGACTTAAAGTACTAGAAATGTGGACTCATAGACAGATACTGCAGATACCTTGGGCAGCAAGAAAAACTATTGAGGAAGTACTGAGGGGGGTGAACAAAAGATAGAGAATTGCTTAAGGCTGTTAAACGCCGGAACATGTCTTATCTGAAACATATAGTAAGGAGAAATCGTACAAAATACTACAATTAACCCTTAAAGACAAAACAGTACGTTGTATAGGTGTAGGAAGACAACAAGTTTCTTGGTTAAACAACATTCGTGAATGGACTCAGATATCAAATGCAGGATAATTATTCCATGTGGCAGAAGATAGAGAATCCTTCGCAATTAAGATCGCCAAGGTCGGATAGTTTTGATATACCACGTACGAGAAGTAGCAAGAAGAAGAAGTAGAAGTGTTATAAAGTCATAACTTTATATTTGTTTTTAGCAAGTACTGATTTATATTTTTTTATCAGGTTTCCTCTTTTTAATTGTTGATTTAATTTAAATTATTGATTAATATTTTGAAATTATTAATATTTATATTCGTATTAAAATTTACTTTATATTGGAGAACTTGAATGACTTTTTTAGAAATTTCTACATTTTAGATACTTTTAGCTGACTAGGGTTCATGTTTTGTCTGTCTTTTACTGTAATTATTTTCTCCAAAATTCCTTTTAAAGTTTTTTTGTTGAAATACCAGCAATAGTTGTTGGGAATTCTTCCGCTTAGGTCCTTTGTAGTTCCAATTAAAAAACCATTAAACTGTAGGTTTCTATCTTCATATTTAATAACTGTTAAAGCATTCCCCTTTAAATGTATCCAAACGTTTCTTGCTTTACCTTTACTTACTTACAGTCGTTTTTCCTTTTCGACAAATAGCAATTGTTTTATTTCTCGTGTTATAAGACGCTATGGTAATACTATTCGCTTTACTATCACTAGCCAATACACATACTAAGTACAAATTTAATACTTTGTTTTACCGTTCGTTCTTATTTCTAACAGTTGCAAAAGTGTTCTTTTAAAATAATCGCTTCACTTATAGTCGGGAGAACTCCATCCGCAAAGACTTAGTTATATTTCGGTATACGGGAAAGTTGTATTTAAATACGTAAAATAGTAAATAATTTTGTTATATTTGTAAATATTAATTATAATAAACATAATATATAGGAATAAAACAAGCGCAAAAAATTGACCATGTACATGTTAGTGTACATAAAAGAGTACACTAACATCCCATTACAAGAATTCCAATCATTTGTAGAGTTAACAATAAACTCAACACTTTATATATAAGGACGAAATATATCAACAAATGGATGGATGTGCAATGGGTGCAAGTATTTCTAGTGTCATTGCTCAACTGGTTCTGGAAGACTTAGAAGAATCTGTCATGAGTCATTTAGATTTTAATGTACCATTCTTCTACCGCTATATCGATGACTGTATCTGTGCTATTCCAACAAATAAAATGACCGAAAATTTGGATAAATTCAACTGTTACCATCCAAAACTACAGTTTACTATAGAAATTGAACAAAATAATAAAATAAATTTTCTGGATATCACCTTACATCGCATTAATAATACAGTTAAAACCATGTGGTTTACAAAAGAAACATGGTCTTCACGATATCTCAACTACAATTCTCATCGTCCATTCTCCCATAAGAAGTCTGTAATTATAAGTCTTGCTGATAAACCTATACAACTAACATACCCAGAATAAAGACCAACTGCAATAAAAAAAGAAAAAGAATCCTTGTCCTTCTAAAGAATGCATATCCCGAACGTCTAATCGAAACTATTTTCAAATCAAGACTTAATAAATTTTACAACAATACAAATAACAATAAACCCAACAGTATCAAAACTACTTATACAACTCTTCCATATATAAAAGGTTTATCCGAACAATTGACAAATCTTTTAGCCAAACATAACATAACAGTGGCCCACAAAGGCAACAACCTTTTAAATAAATATTTCACTAAACTAAAAACACAAACTCCAAAACTCAAAAAATCACATGTTGTTTACGAGATACCATGTATTAACTGTGAAGGTGTCTATATCGGGCAAACCAGTCAACTGCTTCAATCCAGAATTCGTTCTTACAAATATGACAAGAACAATGTCACAGCACTCACAAAACATGAAAATGACCAGAAACATAAATTTGACTTCGAAAACATAAAAATTTTAAAAACCGAACAAAACAAAAAGAAGAAGAAGATACACGAATCAATAAAAATAAAAAGAAATTCCAACGCAATAAATGACAAAAAAGATACACAAAACCTAAATAAAATATATTTCAATCAGATTTAAATAATAATAATAAATATAACACATAGCTCCACTTTACCTTTTCTGAAAACATCAATGATACGCCCATATAAAAATAATTATACACTAATGACAGTAAACCATGAGATATCAGGTATCAACTTTTATTTGTCACTTCATTAATGTCAGTGTCCTGTTTTACGTTTTGGTAAGTGTACCAATGTACACTCTGGCTTGACATTGGTTGTTCTTGCACTAAATTGCGATAAAAGATGTTATGACATGTCTCGCAAAACAGAAAACCGAAACAGGTATATCGATGGAAGGCAACCGTATACATGTATTTCTGACTATTGGTAGTCTTCAGTACGGTGCAGCCAAGTTAAAAAGGAGCATGTTAACTTGAGAAAGGATTACTACAGGAGCAATGTAACCAATTTGTGACATTATAGTTACAAGACCTTGACCCTGATGGTTTCCAGGGCAACAACTAACAATAACAACGCAGGAAGCTACAGCTACCTGGGGAAAGGAATGCCAAACGTTGAAACGTTTAAAATAAATATAAAAGGATAATGCGAGTAAATAATAAAAGTAAAATGGAATGGCATTTCTCGCAAGAAAAGAAAACCAAAAAAGATATATGATCCTTTTCCAAGTTAACATGCTCCTTTTCTAACTTGGCTGCACCGTACTGAAAACATACCGTACGGTTCCTTCCATCGATATACCTTTTGTATCAATCGAAAAACCAAATGTAACTACATTGGGTTGCATGTAGTTACATTGGGTTTTTCTGTTAACCTTGGGCAAACCTTTACGTTTTAAGTTCAAAACTACCATACATTTCCAACGTTAAAAAAACTGTTTTTTGCACATAGTAACAAAAAATACCATTATGCTGTTACTAGCAAAGTTTTTTAATATTCTAACTCTACAATTCTAAGTTACGGTAAGATCAATAATGTTTTTAATAGATAATATATGGTAGCTAATTATAGTTAACGTTCGGCGAAACAAGTGATACTCATTAGAATCGCGTTGAGAATCTATTACTCGACGTTTCGGCATCCATTTTGGAGCCATTATCAAGAGTGATACGGTTCCGTTCTAGTTCGGGGTCTCAATCTGCCTACTCCCCTCACTCGACACGTAATAGTATCGTGTTCTGTATAAATACAAGAACTGTCTCTCGGCGCTGAGGTTTCAACCTGCCTACCCCTCAGTGTAGAGTGACAACCGGTCTTACCCTGTGTGGCTGCTTTTATACTCGCTGTATGTGCGGTAACGGTATGCGCTGACGTATTCTAAATTGACGTGGCCTGAGCGGTATGGGCGGGAGGTCGCTGAAGCAGGGGTCGCCATGTTGCCGGCAATCGTTTCGCGTCATCGCGCGTATTTAAGCTGTTAGGCCGTTTTTCGATTTCGATAGCTTCATGAATGATTCTTGATTTTAAGGAGTGGATAAGACCGGTTGTCACTCGACACTGAGGAGTAGGCAGATTGAGACTTCAGTGCCGAGAGACAGTTCTTGTATTTATACAGAACACGATACTGGTACGTCTCGAGTGAGACGTAGACTCTTGATATTGGCTCCAAAATGGGTGCCGAAACGTCGAGTAATAAATTCTCAACGCGGTTCTTCCCGAGAACTAAGTAATTTTCATTTATTTGACCGCGGAAATTTATCCGTATATACAGGGTGGTCCTTAAGTAATTGTACAAACGAAAACCGTAAATTCTACACTTTAAAATATTACGATTTAAGCCAAATTGCTTTAATAAAATGTTGATATTAAGAAAGATACAGAGTGTCAAAGTGCAAATTTAAAATTCTATTTTTCGCTATAACTTTCATGTTTGTAAACATTTATGCATAAAAATTCACAACTGGGTATTTTTAAATATGAGAAATTATAATTTCTTGCACACTTTGATGTAGCTTATTGAGGGCGCCACATATGCCACATATGTGGCATACATTTGCATTTAACTTTTTTGCTGTTTGAGTTACCTGTATTTTTGATAAAAAATATTAAAGACACATTATTTTAACAAAAAAAAGGTATACTTTTTAACTTAACTATAACTTAACAGTTTTCGTGATAATCGCATTTTACAAATCAGCTGCATAATTCTGATTTAAGGCAATTACTCCAAGCAACGAAGGAAAAATAGACAAAAACATTAATAAATCTAAATTTTGGTATAAAATACCTTTAACTAAATTCAATAGTTAACGAAATATTAAATAAAATAAATATATCAGCATCATAATTGATAATAGGATTTCACAAAAACGGAATAATAGGAATTTTACATCAAACATTTTACGTTTTATGTTAAATTAAAGTCATAATCAAAACATTTTGTTTACAAACCAAATTAAGAAATAGTTAAACTAAATAACATAACTTTTTGTCAACGTAAGTGTTCGACATGTCCACCATTTTCTTTAATTCATTTGTCAATATATTACATAAAAAATTGTCTCATGTTAAATAGCATCATTGGTTCTAAAGAAGCTGCTGCAGTATTTATTTCTTCCCATAGTTGGTTGCGAATATTTATGGGATTTTTATAGACACGTTGTTTTAATATGCCCCATACACCAAAATTAAGCGGATTAAATTCTGGGCTACGTGGTGGCTATAATGCATAATGGATGAATATATTCTTTTGGATACATATCCAAACCTTATGGTATATTATGGAACTACATCTTATTTGTAGCAGAGGTTAAACTGTGATGTATTTGATTCATTGGTTACTTATATAAACACGGAATAAATGTCATTACTTATTTATATGATTACGTTACAGCTTACGAGTAACTATAATTACAACTCGAACACATGGTCTATTATGATTAACTAACGAACTAATATTATGCTGAACTAAATTACCTGTGTGTTTATTATATCTGTAACAATATTGGTTATTAGGCCAACGATGATGTTTTTGTAAAAATGCTGAGTCTTTAAGGTTAGATTGGTAGCAAAAGTAATATGAAACAAGACACATATGTGTTATTCAATACCTGGGCTTTAGTTTCTAATTGTCATTGTAATGAATGATAAGTATTCTTTTGGGATTTTTTATAAATTAAATAATTATATATTATAATTATAAATAATTATATCAATATCTCACCACATTGCAAAAGAATATGACTGCCACGATAAATCCAACGTTCGGAACAGTTATATTTAAGTATGTTCTCACTGCCTTCTCTCTAGAATGTGGTGGTGTACCATCTTACATAAACCACATATTTTGGGTTTTCAGCATTTCACAATAGGGAAAAAGTAATACAACTCCAGTAGATATAGAAACTTAAGAAGCGATATAAAAGGGAAAATGTAAATATGATGACGGCCAACGTCTGAATACGGACACGGCACCTAAAGAAGAAGATGAAGAATATTTTCATAAGACATTTAGCAGCCATAACAAAAATTTTGTAATGTTACATTATCATCTTTGAGTTGTAATAAGAATAAACTGTGAATTATGCTTATCTACAGGTATTCAGTGCTTCACCGCACAAATATTACAACTAAGAATTATTATGCAGCTGACTAATAAAATGCGAATATCTCGAAAACGGTTAAATTTTAAGGTTATCAACAAGTATACCTTTTCCTTGTAAAAATAATGTATCTTTAATATTTTTTAACACAAATAGAGCTAACTTTACGAGCAAAAAAGTTAAGCGCAAATCTATGCCACACATGTGGAATATGTGGCGCCCTCTATCAGTTACATTAAAGTTTGTATAAAATTATAATTTATCCTGCTCTAAAGCATCCAATTATAAATTTTTGTCCAAAAATATTTACAAACGTAAAAGTTATAGCAAAAAATAGAATTTTAAATTTCCACTTTAACACCCTGTATCTTTCTTAATATCAACATTTTATTGAAGCAAGTTGGCTTAAATCGTAATATTTTAAAGTGTAGAATTTACGGTTTTCGTTTGTACAATTACTTAAGGACCACCCTGTATATATATATATTGAAATGTTTGTTTTTTACAGTTACTCCCGATGAAGCCATCAAATAAATGGCGAAATATTGAGCTTTAGAAAAAACAAAGATTTTTTATTTAATAGACCACATACCCGATATTTCCAACATATTTATATATATATATATATATATATATATATATATATAAATATATAGATAAATATATATATATATATATATATATTGTTACGATAAAAATCCTGGCCTAAAAATAACCGTATTATATTATGACTAATGCTGTTCTGTTTTAGAATATACGAGACCTTTCGAATAGCTGGCATAAACTCCAAGTAATAAAAAAACTGGTTCCATTCGAATCTTCCGGAATTAGGCCTGTCCATTCGAGGCGAAACCAGGTCAATTGAGGTCAAAATCCATGGGATTCTAGAGCAGCTGTTTTCGTATAAATATGGAGGAACTTTTATTTTGAAAACAGTTAATTCGGACGACGCGCTCGCGATAAAATGTTACGTTCGCTTTTTAATAAATTATGTATGTTTAGTGAAAATAAATAAATATCAGTCATTGTGCTTTTTAATGAATTAAGATAAGAACAAGACATTATAAATTAAAGACTTAACAATTAATAAATTCACAACAAATGGTGCCAGAAGTGAGATCGAACATAAATTAGACTTATAATAATAATACAAGTGAATACGTAAAATAAATTGTGAAAATGGCTACGATTTATGAGCTGACAGTGACTAATTTAAGAAGACATCTTGAAGACAGAGAATTATCTTCCACCGGAAAAAAGGCTGAGTTAGTCCAACGACTAAAGAACGCTTTGCTAGAAGAAGGACTAGACCCAGAGACTTATATATTTGAAGACAAACATGATGCTGTCATCTCGTCGATTTCGAAATTGGAGAACAAAGTATCCGGCGACATCGCTTCTTTAGAAAGCAAAGTTTCTAACGAGATTTCTTCTCTGGAAAGCAAAGTCTCTGCTAACATCTCTTCGGAAATCTCTAAAGTCACTTCTGAGATGTCTGCCCTGGACGATAGAATATCTTCGTTAAAAAACCAAGTTGCTGCCGATATGTTGGCCTTCGAAGAAAAGATATGGAAAGAGATGGAAAAGAAGATGGAGGAAACCGGGACAGCAGAGAGAGGAAACAATCCAATTACAGTGGAGATAAAAGAAGACGAGACGAAATGTAAGTTGGAGACACGGCCGAAATTTGAAGGAAGTGGAGGTTCTATTCATGTTAAAGTCCCAACTTTCGACGGAAAATCATCATGGAACAACTACATGAAACAGTTCGAATCAGCCGCAAGAGCAAATGGATGGTCTGAAAAAGAAAAGGCGGTAAACCTGACTATCGCTCTTCGAGGAGATGCCTTAGATGTGCTTCAGACCATAGCAGTAGAGGAGACCGATGATTTCGAACAACTGAAGAAGAGGTTAAATATGCGATATGGCCACGAACATTTGGAGCATGTATATCAGTCGCAGCTTAAAAATCGTAGACAGAAGAAAGATGAGGCTCTTCAAGAATATGAGGTAGATATTGCCAGATTAGTACGATATGCTTATCCAACAGCTCCCGAAGACATGATGGAAAAATTGGCCGTTCAAACGTTTATTGATGGTCTTCGTGATCATGAAATGCAGAGAACACTACGATTAGCTCGTCACAAGACGCTGGTTGATGTCTTATCCGCCGCCCTCGAATACGAGTCAGCTACGCAGGCCTCTGGTGGGTACAGTAAAGTTAGGACTGTAAAAGAGGAAGGAGATGAAGATAAACTTGACCAGCTCGTTAATATGATGAAAAGCATGACATATAAGAAAACGAAGACCATCAGATGCTGGAATTGTGGCGAAATAGGACACGTGCGAAGCTCCTGTAAGCACCCTAGGTACGACGCAAATCAAGAAACTCACCATCAGGAAAACTAGAACGGGTCAGCCTTAGGGGGGCAGCTTCGACCCAGAACTTTTCCAAAGACCCTCTCATACTAATAGCTTCTTTGAAATGTCGTGAAGATAGTGTATATGTAGATGGAGACATAAATGGTAAAAAGCATACGTTGTTGGTGGATACCGGAGCGACCAGAACCATTATACGCCCGACAGTTATAAACAGCCGAAAGAAACTGTTACCAACGAGGTTGCGACTTCGGACCGCTACAGGTGAAAATGCTAACATTCATGGAGAAATCCAGGTACAATTGGGAATTGGAGCAGAAAAGTTCGTCCATACTGTTATAGTTGCTGACATCGAAGAGGATGTTATATTAGGAATGGACGTAATGAATATGCATGGATTCCAATTGGATTTTAAGAATAAGGTAATCAAAGTTGGCAACGAAGAGGTATTTCTCCATCCACATAATGACAACACTGTGCAAGCAGCCATTACAGAAGACACAGTCGTGCCTGCGAGAAGCGAAACGATCATAGTAGCGCGACTACAGGGAATTGTAGACGAAGGGACACCTGTTATGATGGAGCCTTGGAACCACGACGATGAGGTTGGCCGTGGAATCATAATTGGAAAGGAATTGGTGACTTCGGCCAAAGAAATTCCTGTGAGACTTATCAATGTCAACGACTACCCAGTGACCATCAAGAAAGAGACAAAGGTAGGAACTTGTGTACCTGTGACATCCATAATCCGTCAGGCGACAACATCTGATAATTCCAACGACAAATTCGACCAAATGGTTGCAGTTGCAGGACAGTCTCTAAATCAGATGGAGAAAAGGAAATTAAGGGAATTTCTTCGGCAGTATCGTGATATTTTCGTACCGAAAGGAGGAAAGACGGGAAGAACTACCGTTGTTAAGCATAAAATTGATACTGGTAATGCTAAGCCAATTCGTCAAACAGCTCGACGATTACCACAGGCGAAGAGAGAGGAAGCTGAAACGATTGTTCAGGAAATGAAGAAAGACGGGGTGATAGAACCTTCTACGAGTCCATGGGTCTCTCCGGTGGTCCTGGTTAAGAAGAAAGACGGAACGACGAGGTTCTGTGTGGATTACCGTTTGCTGAACAACGTTACCAAGAAAGATAGTTATCCTCTGCCTCGGATCGATGACACATTGGACACATTGGCTGGAAGTAAATTGTTTTCTACTTTAGATTTGAAGTCTGGATACTGGCAGGTAGAAATGGACCCAGTCGATAAAGAAAAGACAGCCTTCACCACAGGATCTGGATTGTGGCAATTCAACGTTATGCCATTTGGACTCTGTAATGCTCCTGCGACATTTGAGAGGCTTATGGAAAATGTGTTGAGAGGGTTATCTTGGAAAACATGCCTGGTTTATTTGGATGACATAATCGTCTTGGGGGAGACATTCGAAGAACATCTGAAGAATCTAGAAAACGTTTTTAATCGACTTAAAGCTGCCCAATTGATGTTAAACCCCAAGAAGTGCCAGCTATTTCAAGGTAAAGTCAATTATCTGGGTCATATAGTCAGTAAAGAAGGAGTGGCCGTGGATAAGGGAAAAATCGATTCCATTAAGGAATGGCCAAAACCAACTGACAAACATCAAGTGAGAAGTTTTCTTGGACTATGTACTTACTACCGGAGGTTTATTAAGAAGTTTGCAGATATCGCTAAGCCATTAACGCGACTTACGGAGGAAGCAAGAGATTACCGCTGGGATACAGACTGCCAAAATGCCTTTGAGACCTTGAAAAAGCATTTAATAACAGCACCAATTTTAGGGTATCCACTGCCAGAAGGAGAGTTCATCTTAGATACAGATGCAAGTAATGTGGGAATTGGAGGAGTGCTGTCTCAGATTCAAGGAGGACAGGAACGAGTCCTCGGATATTTTAGTAAAGTTCTTTCAAAACCTGAGCGGAATTATTGCGTCACGAGAAGAGAACTTCTGGCAGTAGTGAAATCAGTAGAGCACTTCTATCAATACCTCTATGGAAGAAAGTTTCTAATCCGAACCGACCATGCCGCCCTTAAGTGGTTGATGCAGTTTAAGAATCCAGAGGGTCAGATAGCCAGGTGGATCGAACGACTCCAAGAATACGATTTTAAGATTGAGCACCGGGCCGGAGTTAGCCACAGAAACGCTGATTCTCTTTCCAGAAGGCCATGCTCAGCAGAGTGTTCCCACTGCAACAAAACGGAATCCAAGGAAGCAGCAGTGCTAAGAACGACGATTGTCAACGACGACTGGACGCCTACTAAGATCAGGGAAGAACAAGAGAGAGATCCAGTTATACAGAAAATCCGAAAATGGAAAGAGGAAAACCGTCGACCACCTTGGCAGGAAATATCAAACCTATGCTCAGTAGTTAAGACGTATTGGGCCCAGTGGGACTCATTTATCATCGAAGATGGCTTGCTTAAACGAGTCCTGGAAAATGATGACGGTTCAGAGAAGAGAAGACAGTTGGTGATCCCAAAGAGCAGAATAGCCGAAGTACTTCGTCAGTTACACGACAGTCCATCGGGAGGGCATTTTGGTGTAAGGAAAACCCTTCAGCGAATTCGGGAACGGTTTTATTGGATGAACAGTTCCGACGATGTAAAAGACTGGTGTAAGAAATGTACTATTTGTGCCACGAGTAACGGGCCTTACCGAAAAAGGAGAGCTCCTATGAGACAATATAATGTTGGAAGCCCGTTTGAAAGAATAGCTTTGGACATCGCTGGGCCATTTCCAGAAAGTGAAAATGGAGGCAAGTACATGCTGGTAGTAATGGATTACTTCACTAAGTGGGTCGAGATTTACGCACTTCCAGACCAGAAGGCCGCCACCGTTGCAGATAAGTTGATCCAAGAATATATCAGCCGATTTGGAGTGCCTTTGGAGATCCATAGTGACCAAGGCAGGAACTTCGAAAGCGATCTATTCCAAGGAATATGTGATAGACTAGGCATGAAGAAAACAAGAACTACAGCATATCATCCGCAATCTGATGGTATGGTAGAACGGATGAATAGGACAGTTGGCAAATATTTGACAAAGATGGTGTCCGATCATCAGCGAGACTGGGACCAATACCTTCCGTTCTTCACAATGGCCTACAGATCTGCTGTTAACGAATCAACAGGCCAGACACCAGCGAAAGTCCTATTCGGACGCGAAATGCGACTACCTTGTGATCTAGAGTTTGGGTGTCGACCTGGAGAAGATGTAGCAGGTGAAGATTATGTGATCGAATTACGAAGAAGAATGGACGATGTACATGAGTTGGTCCGTTCCCACCTTCAGATCGCTAGCGACCGAATGAAGAAACGGTACGATACACAAGCCGAAAAGGGTTGCTTTAAGAAGAACGACAAAGTATGGCTGTATAATCCCAAGAAGCGAAAAGGTTGTTCTCCCAAATTGCAGCAGTTTTGGGAAGGTCCATACCTCATTATGGAGAAGATCAACGATGTCATCTACCGAATAAGCAAGATTCCGAAGGGAAAGCCGATGATAGTACACCATAACCGGCTGGCGTCTTTCGAAGGTGACCACGACGTAGATGAAGAAGTGGAAGTAAACCAAGTCCACGATGTGTCTGACCTCACGTTTGAGGAATTCATGGGTGCCTATGGAGGTACCGGTAAAGCGAGACATGGTGTTACCACTGAAGAAAAGCAAGATCTACTAGCGCTCCCCGATGACTACTCGCTGGCCCTCACCATCCCGGCCAGTATCAAAGACGCACCAGGGTTGGCATCCGTCTTTCGAAGGAAGTTTGGTCGAGTTGCAGAACTTCAATGCCAGGTGCCAGCTCCCGGTAAAACCTTGAAACTCCAAGATGCATCACGTTACCTTTTCTACCTGGTAACAAAAGACACTGCCCGTGACCAACCTACCTACCGAGATGTATGGGAAGCCTTACTTCAATTGAGAGAGCACGTACTAGAGTCCGACGTGCAAAAGTTAGCCATGCCAAAGTTGGAGTGCCGCCAATTAGATTGGAGGGTTATCCGAAATATGGTGGAGGAGATCTTCAAAGACACCGAAGTCCAGGTGTTAGTCTGTTGCAATCCGCATAGTTACTGGTGCGGAGAGAAAACCGTCCCTTGTCATTTTTATACAACTGGAAGTTGTAAAAGAGGGTCCAGTTGCCGATACCAGCATACAGTTCCGGTTCCAGTCCCGACAAGGTTCCAGGAGGAACCATCTTTTAAGAGGGGGGCAATGTTACGATAAAAATCCTGGCCTAAAAATAACCGTATTATATTATGACTAATGCTGTTCTGTTTTAGAATATACGAGACCTTTCGAATAGCTGGCATAAACTCCAAGTAATAAAAAAACTGGTTCCATTCGAATCTTCCGGAATTAGGCCTGTCCATTCGAGGCGAAACCAGGTCAATTGAGGTCAAAATCCATGGGATTCTAGAGCAGCTGTTTTCGTATAAATATGGAGGAACTTTTATTTTGAAAACAGTTAATTCGGACGACGCGCTCGCGATAAAATGTTACGTTCGCTTTTTAATAAATTATGTATGTTTAGTGAAAATAAATAAATATCAGTCATTGTGCTTTTTAATGAATTAAGATAAGAACAAGACATTATAAATTAAAGACTTAACAATTAATAAATTCACAACAATATATATATATTTATATATAGATATATATATATATATATATATATATATATATATATGTATATATATATATATATATATATATATTCACTCGCATTTTAGTTTCTCCGTCACAGGTTGGCGTGTATTTTTGCTCGACTCATGTTGATATTTAAAGTACATTTTGTTTCCTGCACAATATTTCACTGAAATATTTAGTGGATATGTTATTGGAGCTGTCAATCATTATCCCCAAATTTTTGGATCTGTTTGACTTTCTGCAACATATACTTTTTATCTATATGTGATCTATGTTATTCTTGTTTCTAGAGACCAGCAGATACTTCAGTTTATTCTCGTATACCTTGAACTCTGTAGTTTTAGCCCTCTTTATGAGGGTTATCAAAGCTTAATATTTTTTTGTTTCTTCTTACCAGTACTAGATCGTTTGCATAGTCTATCTTTGTTGTGTGGAACTCTCAGAAATGAGTTTTTTTAGTCTTGTTTTCCTAATTGCTCTATCTAATACCATATTGAAAAATGTCGTAGACAGGCTATCTCCTTGATTAAATCTAGTTCTATATTAATATCATCTTCGGTTTTATTATCATCTGTTATTAAATGTTGTCAAATTTTTAAATTGCTATTATTGTCAACTTAATTTTTTTTTCCTGCTATGTTCACATTTTTTTATGTGTTCTTGTATTTGAATGTTTTTTAAATGTATTAAATAAACAAACTATTTAAAATACATATTTATCAAAGTTTGTATTTAGATTTGAATTTTGTCGCACCATTTCTTTATATTTGAATTTGGTAAATTTTTGGCTTAAGTCTTGTTCGAGGACCTCGAGTGACGAAAATGTATCTGTTTTAATTATTAATATTATTAAACTATTATACTAACTGGTCGAATTTTATATCTTTAATATTGGTAACTTAAGACTGATGATCGTGGCAGTAATATTTATCGCCGATAGCAAAACTAATATTTTTAGTATTTATATTATTATGAAACAACACAAAATCGTAGTATTTGTTTTAATAAAGTTGGGTTTTGTCAAGATATAAGTACTAAAAAGTTGTCGGTGATGTTTTTCTTTAATATGGTGCATGTGGCGCCATCTACAAGTAAACTCAAATCTAATAATATTCTCCTAATTATCTTATCAAGAAGAAGTCTTTCAGTAAACAGGCAAATATCTAAAAAAATTATTGTTGAATAAAAAAATTCATAATTTAACTTTAAGTATGTAACACTCTGTAGCTTAGAAACGTGCAATCTTTAACCAATTATTGTTACGTAAAATATTATTATATTATTTATCTTGTACATATCGGGTGTAATGTAGTGTAGTGTATTGAGGGTAAAGTGTGTCAGGTCTGATATTTTTTAGTCATTATATATATATATATATATATATATATATATATATATATATATATATATATATATATATATATATATATATATATTGTATCATCTCGTTTTTATTGATAAATCATATCTGAACAATGTATTATTTATTTTTTTTGCGTATGAAATTACGTAAGTAGTAAGCAGGTATCAGTGGATACTACACTATCTTTGTCTGCTTAAGATTTGTTAATATTGTTCTGAAGCTATTTTCTTGTGGCATTTTAAATTAATTGATATTTAAATGGGAATAAGCAACAATTAAAGGTTAAAATACGTTTATTGACGTTTCAATTTCCACTTCAGAAATCGTTCTCAAAATACAAACATTAGTTATTTATTACTAATGTTTGTATTTTGAGAACGATTTCCGAAGTGGAAATTGAAACGTCAATAAACGTATTTTAACCTTTAATTGTGGCTTATTCCCATTTAAATATAAATTAATTTAAGATTTGTTAAGGTGATTTCTGATAATAAATTTTCATACGAAATATAATAACAAAATTTAATTGTTTTATTTTAGTTTATGGTAGAGTTGTTTATATTTTTTGTTACAAAGTAAAGGCTGTGAGATTGTAGCTTCTCATATTTTTTAATATTCTGCTTTTACTGTTTTGAATTTTAGAAAAGTTTTCTTTGTCAATTTGTATTTTTTAACAAACATTATTATCCATATGAATATAAAACATGCTAGTGTACCTACGTATGAATATTAACATATGAAGCTGTAGTAAATTGCAGTAAATTGTATATATCTGGTCTAATCGTCCACACTATAGCTTTATATAGGTATATTAAGGAATCAAAATGTTCGTCTAATAGCACAGAATGCAGCTTTATCTACTTTACATATTTTTCATTATCCGCACAAACATGTATACGCAATACCGTCGCCGTATATTCAAATCTAAAAATCTCCATCGCTAGCATTCTCGACTTACGCGGTCATAACTTTGGTCAAAGCTAACAATTTCATTAAGTACTCCTCATTCGGTATTACTTCTCATAACTGGGTAATACCAAACTTCGTCGTGTCTAGTTAAGTACATTTTACGATACCCCTTAGTACATAAAATACGTTAGAATAGGACGCAACGATTATGTGAGTCCATTATGGTTGTTGTTCTGGATTAACATACATAATTGTGGCTGCGCAATGTTGTCCACCACTTCGATCTTCGGTTTCTGTCTTTGTCGCTCTTGCAATTAACATAGAGAAGTCATAATGTTCATTTGCGATGTGTCGGTTATCCGCGCATCGACACGAAATTCACAAGTGCCGCATGGTTTATTTCCAGGGGTGGAGATAATATTTGAACTCTTACTAAACACGCAATGCTTTAAATAGTTTTATCAAAAATAGCACATTGCAATTATTTTGTGTCCAAAACTTTAAACAAAGTACAAGAGAAACTACTATTGGATTATAGGTGGATTGAGTTCAGTTAACTGTTAAAGGATAAAAATAAGATGACTAAAAGCAATGCTAGTTGTGTACTTTAGGGTGTAGTAATAAACTATCTATATTTATTAAAGTATAAAAAAATACGTTCCAAGTACTGTATAAACATAAATGAAAGGAGCCAAATATTTTTGGTGCCTTAGGAAAATTGGGTCCACTCATTTCTGTTTTTCGCCTTTTCCACACAGTCCGGTATACTTAGTTTTCTTACATTGGTTTTAACCTCTTCTAACCACTACTTTTAGTTAATATTTTTTTTGCATGTCTGTGTAATATCTTCCTTTTTCGTTGTTCTAATTTCTAAGTATTTTTAGGCGATAAATATATATATATATATATATATATATATATATATATATATATATATATATATATATATATATATATATATATATATATCTACGGCATTAAGTGAACTCCGCCCATGTTAAAATTCAGGTTCAATTGAGCTCCGTGGTCAAGTGGATACCGATATACGGAGCTCACTTGACAATTCCGTAATATTGGTTCAGTCGATTCATCAACATGTAGAGTTTAATAATTTATAAAAATTTTTTGGAGCCCGTAAATACCCCTGTATCATAAATGTATATCGTTTAGTTCACGTGTATATATTATAGGGGTCGTTCAGATCTTTTTCATTGTATATTTGAACCATACGTTTATCGGTTTAAGTAAGCTCTGAGAGTTTGGCAACTGTGCGATTATACCGTATATTTTCAACATATACCCTGAACGGTTTATATGGGCTCCTTATTTTTATCTACTATTTGTAGACAGTGTAATGTCATATGCATTACACTGTGTAACAGAGGATATCTTATTACCTGGTATAACTACGTACTAAAAGGTAACTGGTTCTTTAAAAAACAGGTATATAGATACAAAAGGATTTCGGCTTATTATTTAATGGAATGTTCGCTTGCATAGAAAATTTTATTTTTTCTGCATTTTTAGAAATGTTGTTTTATTTAATATAATTTTATTAGTTCAATGCCGAATTCAATGTTTTTTTTTTTATTACAGAAATTTCGTAATGTATTTTGTTTACGTGAGTATGTCTTTGTACGTTTTATGTAAGCACCCGATTAATAAAAACTACTTTTATTTCATCTACTCTTCTGCGATATCTTGTATAAAGCTTTTTTATTATTTTAGTTCTGGTCTTATTTGTATACTCATATGATATCTCGATAGAAGGTTATCTCAAAATAAATATGGTTAAGTGCTGCAATAGATATTTTTGTGTTTAAATGGGTAGTAGTGTGCACAAAAAAAAAGAATGGTTAATTTGTCTATCAAGGTATATTCGGCAGCAGAAGCATATAGTGCAAGCGTCTATGTTTTAAAGGCGGAAGGACGTACGCCTCATTTTTAGCTGACAAGCTTGCGAAGAATATTATTTCTGGTCCTCAATTTACCTTTTAGTTTTAAACAATGATCTGTGACTGATCCCGTGGGATACAAACTATTTTCAAGAAATTTATAGGAAGTCTACAGTTCAACAATTTCATGACATTATTGGATGTTCAGTTTGTGAAAGCGTCTATCTTAGGGAAATTGAGGAGCGCACATGAGTTTTTCAGGGGTTTTGGCTGAAAATTGATTCATAGTTTATTTTTATTGTGCAATAATAGGTGTATCGTCTTTATAATATTAGTCCTATTATCTACCGGTATGAGTTGATCGTTTGGGTAAATGTTATACAGTGTAGGTGCTTTTATGCTACCCCAAGCAAGACCGTTTTTCATCTGCTATTCTTAACATTGAGTGATACAAAAAATATTCTCTTGTGTAGGCATACGCAAATAATATAAGTGAGTTTGTTATCTAAGGGGATATCATATAGTTTTTCGAGAAATATTTGGTAATTTAAGGTGTTGTAAGCGGCATTTAGATTGAAAAATACCACACCTGATACCCGATATTTTTCGTACCCGTCTTTGATGTGTTGGGTAAGATTTAGCATTTGTAATCTACATGATCTTCCCTATCTATAGCCACTTTTGTTTACAGATTTCGTAATAGTGCTCAGATCCTCAATGTAGGTAGTTGTATTATTTTTCATTAAATATGTAGATGGTGGATCCAAGCTGAACATCGTTGAAAGGTTCTCTGAAAGCTGACTGGTGTTGTCCTTTCTTACTTTGAGTTATTCTTTGCTTTTTTTCCGACAGAGATAGCATGTCTATATCTATAATGTGGTTTTCAGCGATAAGCTTTATACCAAATACCCTACGTTAGGCCCTATATGTGTTTCCTGCACTAGAAATGAGTCAGATTCGTATTTAGCGCATATGTCTGATAAGTTTAAGTAAAGTAAAGTTTCTTGATCTCTAGATATACCCTTAACAGTTATATACATATGTTATTAGAATAGTTGGTCCTAAAAAGGACCAATTTGACAAAATCATATTAAAGGGGTGACTGACGAATTAGCCGATTAATTATTTAATCATTACCCTGGGTATGCCCGATTGTTCTGATCTTCTTAGTACTTAAATTTTCGTAAAGGCTCGTTCTTTGAACCCCGTAAGTAATGCCTAATATTTTACTTTTTATTGAAAATTTAAATTTTACATGCCGTGTATTACTTTTTGACGATATTTCGAATCAGATTTGTATAGTAATAATTTAAGGTATTAAAGAGCCTGTTTGTGGAAAATAAATAAGTTTGTGATATCGTTCATAACTCATATATAGATAATAAAAAAATAAACAGTTAAAATAGGTGTAAAAAATTTCAACTTCATACATGGCGCCATTGTTCAGGTGATGATGGGTTTATCACAGATATCAAAGGTTACATTTTAATTCAAGGTTCTATTTGCGTATTTTCAATATTAAAAGAGTAGGAAAAGACATGTTTATGCTTTTATTTATTTTTTAAATCTATTCTATTTTCTTTCTAGAGTTCCGTCTTCTTTGAACGACCTGTGGTCTTTTTTCAATTGGGCACTTGTCTAAGGCTATGACAAATACTCTGCCCTCTGCTATTCTACATTAATATGACTGATTCATTTTCTCTTTCTTGCAGCTATTTTATTGTTTATCCTGTCAATCCTGTGTATCTTTTTCTTCTTCTTCTTCTTCTTTTTATGTAGACATTACTCTGTCTGTTTTTCAATGTGTCTCCAGTAAGTTGCCGTTCCATGATTTTCGTGGTCTTCTTGCTGATCGTCTTCCTATTGGGTAACCGTCTCTTGCCATGTCTACTACTCCATTTGTTGTCATTCGGCTTATATGATCGTTCCATTCTACTCTTCTATTTCTTAACCAGTTCTTAATGTTCTTCTGTCCCATAGTGTCTTACCATCAATTTTTCTAAGTGTTTTTATCTCTGTTGTTTCTAACATCCTTTTTGTCCTCTCTGTGTCAGGTCTTGTTTCTGCTGCGTATGTCATTATTGGTCTGATAACTGTTTTGTAAATTCTGCCTTTGGTTTCTTTCCCGATATTTTTATTTCTTCATATTGTTTCATTTAAGCAGCCTGCGGCTCTGTTTGCTCTATTCAGTGGATCTTCCACTTAAGTTTCGAGATTTCCGTAGCTAGATAATGTGATACCTAGATATTTAAACTCCATCACTTGTTCTATTATCTGACCTTCCAGCTCCAATTAACATATTAGTAAACTTGCTGTTGAAACCATGCATTTTGTCTCTTTTGAAGAAATTAACATGTTAAATTTTCTGGCGGTTATATGAAATTGGTGTAGCATACGTTGTAAATCATCTTCACTTTGAAGGAATAGTATTGCGTCGTCTGCATAGCAGATTATTTTAATTTGTTTTTTTCCCATTTGGTATCCTCTTTTATTTCTTACTTTTTTATTATTTCATCCATAATCCGGTTGAACAATAAAGGACTCAGGAAATCTCCCTGTCTTATCCCATTACCAGCTTCAATAGGGTCGGTTAGTTCTTCTTCTACTTTTACTTTTATTGTGTTGTTTTGGTATATATTTTCGATTGTTTTGATTATTCAATGAAATTGACATTAATTTGATAGTTTTCATTTTATTAGTACTGATGGTATATAACTAGCATCTGTTGGTACTATATATCAATTTGAACATGTATAAGTAAGAGCACTCTCTTGTTAGTAATTTCAGTGTAAATTATGACGAAACCAGAAATAACCCATAATATTATCCCACACCTCAAAGGTCTGCCTCGCGGTATCTGGGAGACGCAATAATTCGCTTTTGATAGATAAAAACAAAAACCCACTAAGACGAACACAACATAAATCAAAAAAATCCGTCAACCTGTCAATAGGGAAATACAATATTAGATCAATGTCTACGGATGAAAAAGTACATGAATTGGAAGAAGAATTAACAAACATAAAATGAGATATCATAGGCCTATCAGAAACTCGACGAAAAGAAGAAACCCGAATACAGCCTATGTCATACTTAAAATAAGAAGAACATCAATTAAAATTATCCAGGTATATGCCCCCATGACAGCTTATGATGACGAAGATATCGAACTATTTTATGAAGATATATCAAAGGCTATGGAAGAACATAAAAATCGTCTTATACTACTAATTCGAGATTTCAATGCCAAACTGGGTAGAAAACTAAACAAGGAAGAAACTAAAACAGGAGATTTCGGGTATGGTCAGAGAAATGATAGAGGTGCTACTTTGATGAACTACCTAGAAGAAAAGCATCTATACGCAATGAACTCCTTTTACAAAAAGAAGCCCCAACGAAAGTGGACATGGATCAGCCCTAATGGATCCACAAAAAATGAGATCGACTACATACTGTCCACGGAACGATATATCATTAAAGTTGTAACAGTTCTTAACAGATTCACAACAGGTAGCGATCACTGGATGGTCAGAGCAAAAATTAGTGTTGACGGTAACTACGAAATGAAAAGAAAAATAATTAAAACCTGGGATCTAGTAGATAGAAACAAACTAGGGCAATATAAAGAGATATACAAAGACCTATTAAAAGAACAACTTACTTAAAAATTAGACAGTGATGACAAAGATATAGATGAAATAGACAACATACAATAAAATAAAACAATAAGCAGAATGATAAGAGAAAATAAGAGAAAAGAACAAGAAATAAAAATAGAAAAAGTAATACAAAACAACAAAAATATGAAATGCTTAAGACCGAAATTAGGTAAGTGTGAAATAAACAAAATAAAAGATGAAAACGGACTAGAAACAAACATTAAAGATGACATTATAAATATTATCCATCATTTCTACTCAGAACTATATAAAACAAACAGCAGAGATAAAAAGACGAGTTAGACTGGCATGGGCGGCATTTGGCAAACTAAGCTACATTCTTAAAAACAAAAGATATCCACAGCATCTTAAGACTAAAGTATACAATCAATGCGTACTCCCTGTTCTAAATTATGGTTCTCAAATGTGGACATTTACAAAAGCAAACATGGACATAACCATAAAAACCCAAAGAGCAATGGAAAGACAAATGTTGCACATAAGACTAATGGATAAAAAGAGAAACAAGTGGACAAGAGAGAAAACAAAAGTGAGGGATGTTAGACAAGAAGTTGCAAAATTGAAATGGAGATTTGCCGGGCACAATATAAGACAAAAAGAAGACCAATGGAACAAAATTCTTATAAGTTGGAGACCGTGGGAATATAAACGAAGCAGAGGAAGGTCCCAAATGAGATGGGCAGATGATATCAAGAAGCACGTGGGCTCTAGGTGGATAACTATACCGACAGACAGAGAAGAATGGAAAAGGATTGGGAAGGCCTATGTCCAAAGATGGACCGAAAAAGGCTAATTAGATAGAGACAGATTCTCCCCGTGTGATCTTAGTATTTCCGTTGATTGAATAGTATAGGGTATCCAATATTTTAATTAATGGTATGTCAGAGTTTTATAAATTTTATATATATTTGCAAAATGAAGAAGAAAGTTAAGCACAGGCAGTTAAACAGCTGATCTGTCAATTTAGAAGTAAGAGCAAGTACCAACTTGCTGAAAAGCATACCATACACAAAAGGGATAATAAAATGTACTACACAAACTATAGCGATATGAGCTATATACATATAAGCTATATATCTATTAATTATTAGGATATACAATATTTTTTCTAATACACCTGGAACGATTGAGTGAATAATCAATTATTGACTATTAGGCAGTTAATTAGAAATGTTGGGAATACAAAAAAAACATTAAACTAGTTATTTATAGATTTTAAACAAACACTGATATAATCATAAGAATAAAACTATGAAATACCATGGCAGAACTAGGCTTACCTAATAAACTAATTAATAAAGTATCTTACTGTCGACTTATTTTCAAATGTACTGCAAAGAGCTTTAAAAAATGTGAACGAATTATTAACAGCTGTTTTGAAAACTAAATATTATGAGACGAATTTGGGATATTATATTACACAAACTAAACCGCTTGCCTACAAAAAATATTAGGAAAATATGATACGACGCGAAAGACTAATGACTTTACAGCTAATTGCCACATAAGTATCAATGTAACTATAGCTCGCAAAATGGGTTCAATTACATTGCAATTTTTAAATTTTTCGTGATAAAATGAAGTGATTGATTGTTGTTTTGAAAAGGTAAGTTGTTTTTTATTTTTGTATTCCTATCATCTGGTATTGTAATATCAACAACATTTTTCATAATATATTCTGAAATGCGCTTTCTCTTACTGATAACGAACAAAAGTTTTATTAACTTCTCGTTAATATAATTATGTAGGAATTAAGAATTTTATCTTGTTCTTACTATAGTGCTAAAGCACAAATGTAGTTATAGTCTACCGTATTTTTTTCATAGTGGTCATAGTTTTTAATTGTAGTATAGCTTATGTGTTTATAATAACTAGTGCAGAGAAAATAATAAAAATTTTTACCCTGTGCTTTATGTTTATTATCCTTTATTGTATTGGAACATCTAGAAGTATAGCAATACATTTTAATTGTTGAACAAAAGAGAAAATAAAAACACTTTTTGTGGTGTGCCACTTAACCATACACAAAATTGTACACAAATAGTCAAATGGTAGTAAAAGTTTCCGATATAGGCCGCCAGACGGTAGAGGCACCGCCGCGCTCTATGTCTATACTATGAGATGTTTTTCATACAGTTTTCGGATCAGATTTTTTCAAAACATCAAATTACATTTTCTTTTTGCCTTTCTTTATTTAGGCTAACCGCTACTGTTTTTTTCTTCAGCGTTTCTTCTTAATCTACATTAATGTTATTATATTTACAATTCTTTCTGGAACGAGCTATAATTTTTCTCAAATAACCATTTTGTGTGGTGTAGTCGCCTTAAGGTTTAGCATGCTTTGTCAGATGCTCTTTAAAGTCCCTTTTAATATTAATATCGTTTGAGAAATTTTTCCCAGATACTTATATTTCGTTTTGATTTTCAATCTTCTTTTAATGTTAGTTTAAATGGTCCAGTAGTGTGTTCGTACAGTTCAGTTATAAGCAAAATTAGGTGTTGTTGTACACCTAATTCTTTTAGTATCAGTCATAAGTGTATCCATTTGACTCTGTCGAACGCTTTACGATAATCTATAAAACAAATCCATAGTGGGATATTGAATTCCCTAGACTTTTATACTTTTTTTTGGACTATTATAATAATAGCTTTAAAATTAAATGTTTAGTGAAAATCTCTACGCGACTTTAATGCATTAAATATTTTAATTAAAAATCGACATATCTATTGAAATTAGGCAGTAAAAAAGTATATTATTAAAGATTGATTTATAAATTATTGTAGTTTAAATTCAACTACGCTATAAAACAAACATTGCATGTCATAAACTGCAGTAATCCAAAAATTACAAAGATCTCCCTGTTGTTTGAGTTTTCTTTAATTATATTAATAGGGTAACAAGCATTATAATCCTACCGAAGGGGCTTCTACTTTCATAAACTGTTACACGATTACTCTATCCGATGTACGTACATTTATGAACAAAATGTTTTAGTGACAATGCCTTTTAATAAAAAATACTAATTAATAAAAATGGAAACTTAACTTTTCCACATTTATAATAGACACTTTCTTATGTTTAAAAATATATAAAACAAGTAATATAAATTACCGCCTTGTTTATTAAAACTAAAAAGTAAAATAAAGTTATGTGTCGGTTAACAATTTATATTTAACTACATTAGCCAAATAATCCTGAAATTCCTCCATGACTAAATTGATGGATATTTAAATAAATTTCAAGTTCCAAAATGTACCAGCTGTAAAATTTGAAAATCTACTACTAATACAATTATTGGCAACATCTCAGGAGATTAGAAGTGTACGCAAAATGGTAAATACGGATCCCACAAATGATTTATCCTGTTGTGGAGTCCACTTAATCCTACATGTTGGTCGGAGTCTAAATAAAGCGCTACTTAGATAATACTATACACGGTGTATATTCTACTGGAGTTAGTATGATACCGTTTTAGAACGGAGCTCAGATTAACCGCTAGATGTATATATATATATATATAATATATATATATAATATATATATATATATATATATATATATATATATATATATATATATATATATATATATATATATATATATATATATATATATATATATATATATATATATATATATTGAATATATTATTCATTTTTATTTTTTTTTAAAGAGTCAAAGCTCTGTGTCAGAGCTTTGCCACCAATAAAAGATGCCAGTAAAAGATGCCAGTGAAAGATGCCATAAACTAATTTTATAATCTAATAATTTTACTATCCTTACCTAAATTTTAAAAATTTTAGAATCTATTTTGTCCATTTTTTTATAATTTATATGTGTGTTACTAATATTGAGTGTCAATGCTTTTATAACTAATCTCAACGACTAGTAAGTTGCACTGAAGAATTGTGATAATTTATAAATATTTACATATTTTTCTTATTACAGTGTCTTGAAAAAGGAATAAAACCATTCCGGAAGCTAGACAAAAAGCCAAAAGAGTGTTTCATTAACATCCCCGCCAATTTTCTGACTGCAACCCTAATAAACTGTGTTGTTTATTTTATATATATACACACATATATATATATATATATATATATATATATATATATATATATATATATATATGTATATATATATATATATATATATATATATATATATATGTATATATATATATATGTATATATAATATATATTTTATATAATACATATAATAAAGTAGATATATTACTAAAATTTATTTTTAAATCCAGTCAAGAATATGTTACACTTTTATTCCATGTATGGAGCCGCCTATGATTTCAGCACTGCTTAACATATAGTACCATTTGATGGTCGTATTCGAAGAAAATCATTTGGATAAGGTTCTTTACAACACCAGATAAGTAACAGAATTAGTTCTAATGTTCCAACATGGGATTTTACTTTCTATGTGTACGGATATTATCATATTTAAGCGATTTCAAGATTTCTACACAACGCAAGTTAAAAATGCAGTAATGGATAATACAGTTAAGGTTCTTAACGACTGAGTAGTTTTTAAATATATATAAATAAATAATATGATAAAATTATGAAGATAATATACGTCAACATTACCTTTAACCAAAATTGAGGTATTGAAATATGTACCTAGTTAATTTATCGACAAACATTTCCGCAAAAAAAAAGAAACATGCTCATCATAGAATCTGACATAAAAGACATAAATAAAAGCTTACTTAGAGCTCCTAAACTAGTGTATATTAAATAACATTTTTTTACATAACATTTTAACATTTTAAATAACATTATTATTTAAAAATAATGGTGGACATTATAATGCTCGTTCAAAATAGAAAAAGCGAGACAAATTACTTTAGCTGTCACAACGAGCCATTGAAATAAAAACTTAATTAAAGCAAGATTTGGAGTAAGTCATAATTATTTTGGATGGTTAGTTACTCACACAAAAGAAATTAAGAATTAATATAACCTACCTAAATAACACATAACTTCATTACACATACTAAACATAACCTAATTTTTAGACCTTATTAGTTTATTTCTTTAATACACAATTTTAAAGAAAGTTAAGTATTCTAAAACACGTTTAAACCATTTTGGTTGCTTTTATAACATCTATAGGAGGGTTATTTGTGATGTTATAAAACTTATAAACAATGTCATTCAAAGTCAAATCTACGTTGGCTGTCGAAAGCAATATCTAAGAGAATGAGTACACTTGAATTCATTAGATAAATTATTTTAACCCGAAGAAGGAGACTTTGCAAGAACAAACTAAACTTTATATTTTAACCACTTTCTACAGGTTGTGAATTGGTGATGATTAAATAAAACTTCTAATAAAGTGGCAGACAAGAATAATTGTGTGTTATTACCATAGAACATTTTTTAACCATTGCTATCTATATCTCTTAAAATCCTTTGAAAAAATATAATTGATTATGTATATTTAGTTGGCACAATTTTTAGTTAAAAGCTCATTCACACCTTTTTGAGACTAGCTGTTAATTTTTTCATCTATATAGAAGTAATATTTGTTAATGGTATGTTGAACACCACTGTTTATTAATTTTTCGAAGTTTTTTTTTCGGCCCACTTTAAACTTTACGTCGACAACAATATTTTTCATTCTCATTTTTTATTCAGCATGTTGACTAAGCTTCTATTGAAGATTGGCAATAATGTAAATATACTGTCAATCTCTTGCACCTCGAAACAGTCCAAACCAGTCCAATCTCTTATGTTTCTTAACCAGCGTCTTCCCAGCCATTACCTTATATTTCCTTTATAGTCTAGGCGGGATCTGTTTTGGATTGGACATTTTCCAGAGGAAGCTATTTTTCAACCCAGCCTACTGAAAAAAAAATCGCAAATTTTCAAATTTATAGTAGGCCCTAAATAAGGCTTACAAATAGATGCAAATTTTTTTACACATAAAAAAAGGCTCAAACTTTCAAACACTTTTTGTAAAATTCAAATCGGTTCACTAGGAGAGTCTAGAAATTTTTTTAAAGTTTTAAGCATTTTTTAGGCTTATAAACAAATTAAATAACTTTACGAGCTTTAAACATATCAATTTCAAAATTAATACACTTAAAGAACATTAAAAGACGCTTCTTTAAAAAAAAAAGATACATTCGGCTTACTAGTTGCCAAGATATTGAAAGTCAAAGTTGGCATACATTTGCCGTGTAACCATAAGTGATAGAGGGCTCGTTTTTAAACAAATACCCTGGTCTTCTCAAGTACTTTTTATATGAAAAGTTTTACGTAATGCGCTTTATGGCAACATCCATAAAAAAGAAAAATAAAAAACCGTTTTCGCGTAAAATGTCGCTCGGAATGCATGAGAGGTGGTGGTGGGGGACATTCACTCGAAATGTGAATCGGCGAGTTCAAAATCATAAAAATTGCATTACCTCGGCTTATTGTTAACCAATTTTCCTCTTTTTTTTGAGTCGATGTCTCGGACGACAAGGATTTTAAATATCATATTTTCAAATACCATTTTTAATTGCAAAATTGGGAAATTTGCAATAAACAATTGTATGTTAAACAAGCAATTGCATTTTTTTTTCATACATTTTTTTTTGAGCTTGCAATTTATACATTGAAGTAAATTGTTACTTTTAGTAAACAAATATTCATTTATAAATTGATAATAAATAATTTAAATTGTTAAAGCAAAGGCGAACGAAAATTTTTTTTTTCATAAATAAATTTTATTTTGACTCAATCTTCAATAATTTTTTTTAAAGTATTTTTCTTTTTTTGGAAGGACAAGAATCTTCAGGTCTGACCTTGACCTTCAATATCTCGGCAACCAGTAAGCCGAATGTATCGTTTTTTTTTAAAGAAACGTCTTTTAATGTTCTTTAAGTGTATAAATTTTGAAATTGATATGTTTCAAGCTCGTAAAGTTATTCAATTTGTTTATAAGCCTAAAAAATGTTTAAAACTTTAAAAAAATTTCTAGGCTCTCCTAGTGAACCGATTTGAATTTTACAAAAAGCGTTTGAAAGTTTGAGCCTTTTTTTATATGTAAAAAAAATTGCAACTATCTGAGGGCCTTATTTAGGGCCTACTATAAATTTGAAAATTTGCGATTTTTTTCCAGTAGGCTGGATTGCAAAATTATTATACAAAACCTATCTGACCGATCTTAACAAAATTTAGCACACGTTTTAAACATATTAAAAAGTTTTTCTAGGCGGAATATGGAGCTTGTAAGTCAAGTTTAGAAAGTCGAAAACATTTAAAGGATTAACTTCATTTTTTTGTACTTTTTTTCCAATGATTGCTATTTTTTCAACAATAAACATTAAATTTTCAATTTCTAGCTAACGAAATATTGTGTAAAATTGAATAACGAAACTTTTAACTTCTTAAAATTTTTTTTTTAGGATCAATATTTTCCGAATTATAAACGAAAATAAGAGCAAAAACATGAGAAATTTTCAATTGGTTTCAGATTTTGTTAAATAAAAAATTTAGCACAGGGTTTGCGACTGGCGCATATCGTGATTATCGATATCGGGCACATCCTGAAGGGATTCCAGCAAAAAAATAGCTTCCTATGGAAAATGTCCATTATGGTCTGAATTTCTACAGATCCCGCCTAGTCTATTAATAATTAACTTCCAAAGTTTACTTTTCTGGCACTTATATCATCGCCAAGTTACTAAGTTTTTCTCTTTTTTATGTTACAAATAAACTTTTTTTTCTTATTAAGCCTTTAAAGAACTTCCTCGTTGCGTACATGATCCGTCCAGGGTATTTTAAAAAGTCTTCTATAAACCCATATAAGAAAACTGAGTAAACAGCAGCGAACGAAAACAGAGAAAGAATTAATATATGGAGTAACTGGCTACATAATATATTTCATATTTTTTTAAATGCTGATCTTGTCTGTTCTATTTAAAGATTGAAATCAGAATCAAGTTTGTGAATAAATGATTTATTTTTAGCTATCTCGAGATCAGAGGATATCACCTATGGTTATATATTTCTGCCCATAACAATTTTGTCTATAAGTTTTTGTTATTTTTAAGTATCGAACAAAAAAACAATTAAATACCTTAAACGGATAGATTAAGTACATATTTTTCAACCTAATAATGAATGAAATAAATATAGTTAAGGTCGAGGTTATTTAGAACTTTAATTTGCAATCCGTTATGGTTACTCCAGCGACAAGTTACGAGGTTCGGTGTATAAATTTATAACACCGAAACTAGTTTGTTAGTAGTAGATCTATTATTTGACATAAACACAAAATAAATCTATAATTGTAGAGTATATATGAAGACCAGACTTAGGTAGGTCCACAAAAAATAAGAAATTAAGTTAAGTGACAAAATAGAGATATCTAAAACCGTACCCATCTTATTAATGAAGCCCGCGCCAAGTACGCACTGTATTTTTAACTTCTCATCACTGGTTTTTTAAATTGTTGATTGTGATGTTAGAGTTGTACGTGTCGCATTTTATTTAAAATGATACAGCGATTTTTAACCGTAATTCTAAGAAAAACCGATAAAAAAGAAAGAACATGAGAAAGGATTTCGGATGAAAATGAGATATCAAGGTAAAAACAGAAAGTAAAATGATACAGCGATTTTTAACCGTAATTCTAAGAAAAACCGATAAAAAAGAAAGAACATGAGAAAGGATTTCGGATGAAAATGAGATATCAAGGTAAAAACAGAAAGTAAATCAGTAGCCACAAGACCAGATGAGACTTATTCCTAGGTTTTTAACTTTCTGACTTCAGCAGTAAATTATTAATCAGACGTACGGTTTAGAATATTCCTACGTTTGCTTACGCACTTATTTAATAAATTAACGCGCAAATTAATATTCTTAGAAAATTCTCACCAACTTAAATCAACTGTACAGTTTTTAGTATATTTTATCAGTTCCTAGTATAAAATTTCTTCGAATAACACAAAACGTTTTAAATGGCGTAGCGCTGACACTTTTTTGCTGTTGAATTTTTATCAGTATTTTTAGTTTTTATAATTTCGAAATAACAAATCTACTTTTAAATTTGTTTAAAGTTTAAACTTTAGGCGTTTCGAAATATTTTTGTTTATACTGTTAAAATGCAACGAGAATTTGAAAACATCTGAGAAATGTGCTCAAAGTATTTTATGACACGAAGAAGGTTGAAGGTATCGACGATTAAGTGAAAGATTTAGTGTGTCCTATATATATATATATATATATATATATATATATATATATATATATATATATATATATATATATATATATATATATATATATATATATATATATATATATATGTATAGCTAATAATAAAACAATACAAAGTAGCTGTTGAGAATACCCGAAGACTTTTCGCTTTTGTTAAGCCTAAAAATAGTTCGACAACGTCTTTTAGAAGAAAATTTGCATCCTCACATTGATGCCCGAGGTCTAACGTGAACTAAAGATGGTCGTATATTAGGGTTAAATTTTGGCAAGGAGTATTTTAATTGAAAAGAAACCGATTGAGAGTTCCCTGAACAGATGAGTTACGCTTTTCATTAACATCATGCGCGGACTTTGTATTGAATAATAAAAAATCTTACTGCTGAGCGCTGTACATTGGACATTCCTCAGTATTACGTATTGCCTTATATATATATATATATATATATATATATATATATATATATATATATATAAATTAAAACATTTACTAATAGTGCATTAATTTATTGGAGCAGTGTATAAATAAAAACAAAATAACCTATAATGGAACTCTTTTTAGATTATCTAAATACAGGCACATTTTTACTATGGTTTGTTTTTTCACCAGGAGGAGTAATTCAAGTTTACCGCGCCGTAATGCTTGTTTGTAATTGGTCAAACCCAGTGGCGCACCGAGGGGGGGTTTTGGGGGTTAAACCCCTCCCCCCCCCCCCAGGACCCTATTCCGACACTGTTACTTACACATTTTAGGGACTCAAAATGGAGGTAACACCATAAAAAAAATTTTGGTAACAAACCAAAACCCCCCCCCAGAGGCAAATTCTAGGTGCGCTACTGGTCAAACCGCATGCAATATTTAAAATCACGAAACTGATGCGGCTTCTACCAGGAAAGTTCGTTTGCAAAATATTCGTAATATAGAATTTAACATTGCTTTACTCAGTTTTATTATGACAAATTATTAATCACGTATATCTGTAATTTAACTAGTTCAACGAGTTGGAAGTTGGACGAGTTGGGAGTTCATAAAATGAAAAAAACATAAAACAGAAAAAATTTTGCGGACGAAATATTCTTCTTATATATTAACAAGCCATTGTTGATAATGTTAATAATTTTCAAAAGCCAAAAAGTCATTACAAAGGGGCAAAAATAATAGTTCTAGCTCTAACTTAGGTCAATCTTTCTTAAATATAAAGATACAATGCAGAAGAACTTCCCTTAAATAAAAAAAACGCTAAATAATTTGTTTTTAAAAATTTCACAAAAATTATTATAATAATAACATATCACTACAGCTGTTTCAGCGGAGTGCCTTTCTCAAGTGATCTATTTTTGGTATGTGTTTACACTTTATAGTTTTTAACTGAATAGGTTGAGGAGAAGAGAAAACATTTTGTCTTAATTTGGTCATTCCGAATTATGTATGTATTTTTTAATTTGGTAATTTTCATAGTTTCTAATAAAGATAGCTTAAGGCTTTTATTTTGGATGTGAAGAATTTGCAATTTGTCATTAAAATAATGATTATGGTCTAGAAGGTGAAGTGCGTACGTAGATACTGTTTTTCTATTATTGAAAGCCTTTTTATGTTCTGCTATACGTTTGTTAAAAGTCCTACCAGTATGACAGATGTAAGTCTTTGGGAAATTGCCACATTTAAGTTTGTATACACCACTATGTAAGTACTTTTTCTTTTGGCTCTTGTTGTTTTTAATATATTTGCCTAAGTTGTTGTTTGTTCTAAAAGCTGGTGTTATTCCCTTCTTTTTTAGGTGTTTGGCTATTTTTGTTGATATCTTACTTGTATATAATGCAGTTGAGCAGAAGGTGCTGGGTTTTTTCTCTGGTGGTGGAAAAACTAATTTCAGGGCTTTATTATATAGTTTTTGATTTAAAATTTTATTTACTGTTTGTTAGTTGTAACCATTGTTTACTGCTATTTGTTAAATGATATTTAGTTCTATCTCAAAGTTGTTTTTTGACATCGGAATTTTTATTAATCTATGTAACATGCTATGGTGGGCTGCCAATTTATATTGTGTAGGATGGGATGATAAATGGTGTATAGTCGTGTTAGTAAGGGTAGGTTTATGAGATACGGAGAACTCATGTTTTTTTTAAGTCTAATCATTTTCAAATCTAGAAAATTTATGGACTGATTCTCTTCTGTTTCTATTGTAAATTCAATGTGACTATGAAGGGAATTAATATACGATAAAAAAGAACATGCAATTTTCATTATAAGCAAGCTGTAAAATACAAAAATTAAGAATTAAACACGTATATGGTATTGATTAATCTTGAGAAAGCATATGATAGACTTTCCCGACGTATTCTGTAGCGGCTGCTTAAGAAGACAGGACTTCTCGGTGAATATGTAAAGAATATTGTAAAAGATATGTAGAAGGGAGTAACGACAAGCAATAGAATAGGTGCTGGAGGGAGTGATAAATCTTATAAGACTGATTTTATTTGAAAGTAGGGCTGTATCGGGAGTCAGTGCCTAGTCTTCATTTATTCCCATTAGTTTTGGATCAGAGAAGAGGGAAAATACAAGGTAGCATTCTCTAGTGTTTAATGTATGCTGATGATGTAGTATTTGTAAAAAAGAATAAAAAGAAATTGAAACAATCACCCAATATAAAGAATTGCTAATTTGCAAGCTCCTATGAGGAATAAGGAATGAGAATCAAAGATTATCTTGGAGGAGATGCTTAGACAGGATATTTAGGTAAAGTGTATCAATATTGGTATGACCCAAGATATAGACTTGCCGCCAACCCCGCATAGGCATAAAAACAAAGAGAATGATGATTATAGTACTAGTTTTTAATCAATATACAAATTTTGTAACCTGTGGGAGTATAAAAGTAACTATTATTAATATCCAGATTTAGGCTACTTGACTCTTACTTCCAATTTCTTTCATTACTATTTACTATCCATTTTTCATTGTCTCCTCCAGAGAAGTCCATTTGTTTGCAACTGGGAGCCCATTAAATTCAAATATTAAAATGAAAGTTAAGGGTTACCGTTAGGGCCATTAATCATTACCGTTATTTGTTTAATTACATATATGTACTTTAAAAAAAGACCTCATGAAGTTAAAAACTCTTAGTTTTTATAATAATAAGAAAATAGAAAGCAGAAATTTGGTAGAAGTAGTATCTTGGAAAGATAATTTTTTCACGAAGCAACTACTCTCTTTTGACAATACAATGTAGTAACTATTTTTGTATTTATAAGACCTATCTCTATATTACATTCATAAAATATTTTGTCTTATTATGAGGTCACTAATCATTTAATAATAAATTTGACGAATTTCTCAAATATTCTTTGAGGTACCTGCCTACCTGCCAACGCAGTAAGGGAAAGATGTTTGTGATGAATTTGATACCATCCGTTTTATCAGTTAGCAGTTAGTCCATGTTTTAAAATGGCATCATAGTTTCAATTTGTTGCTACTAAACTTAAAAACAGCGCATATGCTCTGAGGCAAAAAAACTATTGTGTTAAATTTTCATGACTACCTTGTTCATCAACAACCTTTAACAACCGTTAATAAAGTAGTGACTATGTGCTTTCCTATGACAGGTATTAGTGACAAAACCACTTACAAATTTTTTAGGGAAGGAAAAGACAGAACTATTACTGAGCCAAAAAGACATAAAGGAAAACAACCAATGGAAATTGATGACGTATATAGAAACGTCCTTTGGGGAAAAGTTCATTAGCTCTATTTAAATAAAGAGTTTTCTACATTGGGTAAAGTATTAAAGACAATAAAAGAGATAATAGTATTCCTAACTGTGGCCGCGATAAGTTATGAAAACTACTTAAGATAAGATTTTTCGTTAACAAAGGCAACATTTGAAATCAATAAAAAGATTTAGAATAAAAGAAAGATGTAATTTTCTATTTAGATGAAACCTGGCTAAATGAAAATCATACCGTTTAAAAAGTATGGAAGATAAAAATAATATAAGTTTACTTTCACGCTATTTGAGTTCGTTTCACAATCCACTAAAGATTACCACGAAGAAATGCACTCCTAGCTTTTTGGGGAGTACTTTTCTCAGTTATTGAATGTTCTACCATATAATTCTGTCGTTTTTGATAACATCAGCTACCACTTAAATTTAGTCAAACAGTTACCAATGGTTTCATGGAAAAAAGCAGGTATAATTAATAGTCTCCAATGCAAAATAATACCCTGATATTTGACTATGCTTAAAATGGAATTATGAATTGCAAGACAACACAAATCGTACTATAAAAAATATATGATTCCTGTGAAAAAGCGGTCAAACCATTTCCTCAGATCTTTCAATCACGAGTTCTGGCATCTTCTAACTGATCTTTTGATTGATCTTTTAACCTCTCAAAACATGACTTAAGTAATGTATTTCCAAATCATGAATGTGTTGCTTCTGTGAGTCCATTTTAAAAAAGAAGTAAAAGAAATGAATTAGACTTACTCACAATCAATTTAATTTTGCTACCCAAGATGACCGGTTTCGCTTTCTAAAATTTGCAAAGCATCATCAGGTCAGTGGTACAAAGTAAATTAAATGCTGAAATTATAAAAAGCCCAAATTAGGGTGCTGTCTTAAAAGGATATAGATCAAAAAAAGTTATAGTAATTATCCAATATTACATGTCTGTGTTTATTAATATGCATAAAATTGTTTTAGCAGACAAAGTAACAAACCACAAATTGGTAAGAGAAAAAATCTGTTGAATTGTAATAAATTAGAAATAAACAAAATACTACTTACATGCCGGTACAAGAGTTTTTATATAGTGATTGGTGATACATAGTTCAAACTATCCCGTATTGCTGATAATAGGTGATCTTCGGTCAATGTTGTAACTGTCTGACAATTTAGGAGGAAGTTTCTTGAGGGGAGGGATGTTAACAGATGATATAGGAGTAAGGTATATGTTATTGTTTGTTGAAAGAAAAAGTGATATTTTATATTATTTATATTATTAATAATATTTTTTATATTTATTAAACAGATATATTTTTGAAATGTGTGTTAAATTATTGAAAATTTTTATACAGAAAGAGGATAGTTATATGACAATGAATGAAAGTACTTGTACTATTTTGTGGGTGTGCAATTTCTTTTAACTTGTAATTATCAACTTTTGGATAAAAGCATTTAATTTCTGTTAGGCAGAGAATTGTGATGTCAAATGTTAAAATTATAAAACTAAAACACAATTAAAAAAGGGGGCTTATAGGCATTATATTACTTCGTAGGAGAGGAATTAAGTTTTTTGTTGTCTACTAGTATTTTAAGAGGTAAATTTGACAAGCTAATGTAGGTTAAAGTGTGACAGTTTTTCTTCTATTTCTAAAGTTAACTAGTTTTTGAAGCCAACAGACCTTAGTAGATAAACAATTAAATGAAATTGAAAATTAAAGCTAATATGTATAATATTGACACACTTTTAACAATCACTAGATGAATTAAATTTAAATTTAAAATTTAAGTGTAACAGTCAAATTAATTGAAATAATTTTTATATAACAAATTTGAAATTTTTTTTTAAAAGAAGCAGAATTACAAAACTTTGGTAACAAATATTAATCCAAATGTGGAATAAATATACAAATTTTTGAAAAAGATTTTTTTTGAAAACTCTTATTGTCGGTGTGGACGAGAGTTCTGCAATGGTATGTTTAAACTTCTTCATGTTAGTTTTATTATATTAATGTGTAAACCAGAGAAATTGATAAAATTATTTATAGCAACACATTCCAGAAATTAATTCGAGTTATTAATTAATTAATAATGAGGTTGGTAACTCTGGTATATGACAATTGAGCGTCGGATATAGGCATGATGTATGAATGCCGGTAACTAATGTGCTATTTAAACGATGTGACAGTAAATTTTAGTCTTATTTTGAGTTTATAATGTACCAAAGCAAGATGTAAGGTCCACGTCGGCATTGGTAAGTCTGTACAATAAATTTCTGCAACACTTTAACAAAATCAAATTTAGTCACTTATAGTTATAAGTTTAGTATCTCTATTCGACAACGTGAATTGTATGTGATTTAAGATTAAAATAAGTTGATTTAATTAGTAATACTGGTCTAAACGATTCAGTGTTGTCATATAATTTTAAACCTTCCTAGATAGCATATTGGCTTTTTATAATTTCAGCATTTAATTTACTTTGTACCACTGACCTGATGATGCTTTGCTAATTTTAGAAAGCGAAACCGGTCGTCTTGGGTAGTAAAATTAAATTGATTGTGAGTAAGTCTAATTCATTTCTTTTACCTCTTTTTTAATGTACCGTTCGCGTCATAAAAAACTGGTACAACTCTTATTACCGAAAATCATGTTTTTCAAGTTGTGTAAGTTGATCTTGTCACATGTGTCATTCTAATTTCTAGGACACTGTTGCCAGTTCAACGAAAATATTATATGAAATCAGCTAAAAGCAGGGCTGTGTGACAGACCGCCAGTTTTGAGTATTCTAAAAACTAAAACATCGAGCATTCTCGATCAGTCAGTCACATTAAATTTGTTTAAACATGCATCCTAAAAAATTCTCATATTAATTTTGTAATTTTTCATTATCTCAATTAAGTACTCATACTTTGATTTGTGTTTTATTATAATTTATGAAAATATTGCAATTCAAATATAGTTATAGATAAAAGCAATCTAGACATAACTTTAAATTATTATAATAAAACATTACAGTGAGGTATTGGATTGTAACTGTCACTTTATAATCTACGTAGGATAAAGTATAATGTTAGTTTTTGTTAATGTTATCGTTCATATAATAAATAATAAATTAATCTTGGTAGTTGGCCTGTGACTAAACTTATTGATACAAAATACAGTTCGTGTTCGGTAGGTAATTCAAGTAAAAAATTAGGTACAGTAGATGCATTCCAATGTTCCCTGTGCCAATAATCTAGGTTTAAAGATCCTTCAAATATTTTGGATATTAGCTGAACCCTATCTCTGGTTATTAAATTTATTAAATACGGTTTTTTGTTGTTAATGATAAAAATAATACCTATCTAATAATAATTTTATTTTTTTTAATTAGATTTAGTGCAATTCCGTTATCTGTGATGGCAACAGCGAATTAATTCACGAACCACTGTATCCAGTCTGAACCCAGGTTTACATTGGGAAAAAAAAGTGTACCAGTTTTATATGACGGGAAGTGTACTACTCTGTCTTTGATTATGCTGAGTAATTCCTTTTTGTTTACTCATGCGCCGAAGTACCTCACCATGGGTAACTTTTTGTATCCATGGAATTTTCAGCATCCGTCTATATATATATATATATATATATATATATATATATATATATATATATATATATATATATATATATATATATATATACTTACAATGTTTCATGCCTTTCTTTATATGTAGTTAGTTTCGGCAAATATTGGAATACCGGAAATTACCTGGCAAAACCTGGTTAGTTTTTGCATGGTTTCTTGAGCTTGAAATCAATATTGGATTGATCATTTTGCACCAGAGGATCGTCGGCAATGTATCTAACTTGTTGTAAAAGCAACAAGTAAGTCTAACTTTTTAATTTTTTGGGTGGTTAACCTAATCCGAAAGTGAAAGTAGAAAACCTTCTAGTTTACTAAACTTATATACTAATTACTTACTTTATTGGGATATGGGCCACGTAAAGGTTTAGTAATAGATATACGCATTTTTTTTTCTTTAAAAAGATGGTTTGTACGCATTGCTGTTTTCTCAGTTTAAGCAATATTGTGCCATCTACTGCTGAGATTGTGTAATTAACGTATGTCTTAGTCTGCTTTTAAAATAAGTTCTTAAATATATATAAACTCGTTTTTTAAATTATTAGTATTTGTTACTCTTCTTCCTAGATAGCCCGGTAATGCTGTTCTGTCTTTATAAACATTATTATTAACGTTAGTTTAAACCACAGTCATTATTTATATGAAATATTATGAAACTGAAATATATCCATACAATCAGTTAAATTGTTTAACTCTAAATTATTGAATATATGATATTGGCAACCTATATTTCAAAAGATCGATATACCCCAAAGCGACATATACATAATAAAAAGGATATATTATATTTAAGTTTGATAAATCGTAGAAATTAAATCATGCAATAGTTGTTAGAAACAATTTATCATTTCTTGTTTCTTGAATTAAGAGTATTATCTGTAAAAGTATTAATTCCACCACGTATATTTTGTCTCATAAAAAGATTAGATACAAATAAATATAATATACAAATTTAAAAAACAATTATTTTCGTCGTAGTAATACAACGTTAAAAAGTTATTAGTTTTTGGATGTTCTATGCTATAATGTTAGGGTATTAAATTAGGTCTGCTAATGTAGAAAACTATATATTATTTATTTCATCATGATTTTTAGTCATTACTTATCTTATTTTAGTCATTACTATATCAAGGTCATATGCTTATTCCAATCGGATCTATTCAGATAGCTAAGCGTGCCAGGCGGACGTAACGCATTCACTTCACTGTGAATGATCTATCGGATCGATGGTTCAAACCCTTGCCAAAAAACAAAAAGGCTGGAGAAGTAGTTAAAATCTAAATGAATTTGCTACTTAGATTAGAATACGCTGGTGTATCAGATTTACCTATTGATAAGTAGTACGACAAGATATGGGGGCTTTCGACTAGGTGTTACTCACTTCATAGAAAGTACCGGACGAGCATGTAGGCTTAAAAAATCAGATAATATAAATAAATATAGTAATTAACCATTTAATTCCTTGTTATTCAATTCCTTGTTACTTTTTACCAATTTTAGGATGAGCGGTGGAAATTTTTCAGGTAAATAAAATAATAAAAGCAGATTTAGTATTTGCTTGTAGAACTTTAGACTTGACTGATCTATTTGGCAAATATTCATCATAAAATAGTTTTTTTTTTTTAACTATTTGTTCAAAAATATTTAAAGTAGTCGACAAAACGCAAATGGGAACTTGGCAAGAAAAACTGACAAGAGATGTTTTGAGATTTTTTACAAAGATTCATCATCATAAATTTAAAAGCCCATCTAGTACCTATTAAAAGCACTTTATCGTATTACTAAATTTATTGATTTATTGATTATTTTATTAATTATTTCACTATCAAGTTATTCGATGAAGTCCTCAATATTTGACCCTTCCTTTTCTCTTTCTGCTAATTTTACCTACATGGTACAATATAATAAAGCTCAGATTAACTTACATTGCTCATCTAAAGTTTTTTACAAAAATATATTTCTGAAGAATAAAACTTAAATCAATTAATTTTTCAAAAATTAAACTAAGATACTGCTCATTGTTTTTAGGTTTTAGTGATGTAACTATTTAAAATGGAAGATGAGCCTTACTTTTTAAAATTATTTTACTCGAAATGAAATGAAATGTGTACAATTATCAGTTTCATCTCAAAAATTTTAAAGTATTCATTTCGATTATAGACAAATACCGCATTGAATTTTCTAAATAATACAAAATAAAACTTAAATTTATAATTGTTTGTTAATTTGATCTAGGATACCGGTTTGTTATAAATTTCTATAGATTCAGTGATGAAAATATTAAATATGGCACACATGTATATCTTGTAAATTATCTGTGATTCTGTCACTAAAACGTTGTAACGTAAGTTGTCTGCATAGGAAGTGGGAAATGAAAAGACAAGAAGATAATCCAGGTGCAAGTTAGTTCACCTTGCAAACCGGCGCTCAAGTGATGGACACAACAATTAGGTACGGGACGTGGGTCTATATATAGATTTGGGATGTGGATATATTTAAACAGGTTGAGAATTGAAATGTACTAATAAAATTAAGGTAATTTGGTACTAAAAGAAAGCAAAAAAATAAAGGGAGCCACCTAGTCCTTTGTCTAGAGACGAGAAAAACTCAACACTTGACCTATGAGAAGATCGGGTTAAGAAGGATACAAATAAATAGGCTTAGTCTTCAATATGCATGCATAGTCAAAAAAAGAACAAACACACTTACCTTATGATATCTTTCTATATGTCTTTTAGATTTACCGTCTTATTAGATACGAAAAGAAAGAAATATTATAGAAGAGCATTAAACAAATAATGGCTACAAATTAACAGTTTTTATTTTTTTAAAGTTCAGCCAGGCAAACGTATTATGTAATGCTAACAAATTATAAAAGTAAACAGCAATAAAAGAAAACTAACAGCAAAAAGACAAAAATACAAGTTTAAATAAATCAGGTATTTATTTAAATTTTAGGTAAATAAATAGTTTTAAAATTAGGTGGAATAACTTTATAACTGAGTAAAACTGCAATATGAATTTAAATAGTAAAAAAAACTATACTATCATGTTATTATATTCAATATATCTTACTATCTATAAAAAAATTACACATTAATTAGCTAACCAAAAGGACACAAAAATTCCTTTTGATCACCAGAGCATTGACATGCAAACTTAGGCTGTATTTACAAAGATTATTACGGGATACCGAAAAAAATTAAAATTTTTAAAAATTTTGAACTGCAATGCACTAGATATGTAGACAATAAAAGTTAACAGGTATATTTTTTCAGTTGACCAGAAAGAAGAAATTTAGCGATCTTATCACAAATATTTAGACAAGTTTTAAAATTAATTTCAACTAACATAATACTGCTGTAGACTTCACTAACTAATTTTTAACTGAATTAAAACCTATCACTTTATTTTATCTTAGTTTAACTAATGAACTGTATTCGTAGTACTGCACTAAATTATCGATTTTCCCATCTACTTTCCCATCAAACAAACTAAAAATCGACCGACTAAATGGGACTCCATAAAACTCCATGTTACTCTGACCAACATTGCAGTACCTGATGACAAAATTTGGACCTATACGATCACCCAAAAATTATTTTCTTGCCAGCATCAGCGGAAGGATTCTTATTTATTTCCTGCGTAATTATGTAGGCGGAACTAAGATTGAACTAAAGATCGAACAAGATTAAGAATCTTTTTCGGTTTTTATTATATTTTCGTTTCACGGGGTGAAACGAAAATGCTACGTCATAAAATCTTTGAACAGACGTTCTTAGTTTCTGAAGTATAGGTGGCGATAGGAAATATCAATGCTCGAACAAGGCGTAATTTTGTGTTTTTTATGATGTCAGTGTTCTTTCAAATTTTTGTGAGTTTGGCTGTTGCCTATCTAGCCATTATAATGTGTCGACGAATCTCATCTTCGCATCCTCCACTGATAGTAATAACGGAGCCTAAGTAATTAAATTGCCTGACCACTTCGTAACCTGCCATGATTCTTATCTCTTCCTGGTTGTTTATGATTTTATCGATGATCATCACTTTGTTTTTCTGCATATTTATTTTCAAACCATATTCCGTACTCACCGTGCCTAGCCTATTCATACTTTGTTCTAGTTTTTTTGGTGATGACGCCAATATAACAGTCTCATCAGCATAACGTAGGTTTTTGATTTTTCTTCCTCCTATCATTGCTCCATCTTGCCCTTCCTCAAAAACTTAACGCATAATATGTTCACTATATACATATATAGATATATATATATATATATATATATATATATATATATATATATATATATATATAGATATGTATATATATATATATATATATATATATAGCAAAAACCATTGAAAATAATTTATATATATATATATATATATATTGAATAGAATAGGGGATAATATGCATCCCTGTCGAACTCCAGATTTTAATTTGAAGTTTTTCGAAACCACATTATGAACTCTTACATTAGCAGTATTATTTACATATAGTTTTTGTAATAAATAGATTAGATGTTCTGGCGTACCCATTTCTCTAAAAATATGCTACATTTTATCCCATTTTACAACATCGAAGGCCTTGGAATAGTCAACAAAGCATAAATATGTTTCTATGTTAAACTCCCGAGATTTTTCGATAATTTGACGAATATTAGAATGTGTTCTCTTGTTCCTTTACCTGGGACGAATCCGCATTGTTCTTGGGGAATTTGTGGTAAGAGAATTGATTTTAATCTTTCATTGATGATGGTTAGATCATCAGATGTGTAGATCATTAAATGTGTATGTATGTGTACTTAAATATAGTTACTACCATACATAAATGTGTATTCATTACAACATTAGAACCTTAGCAAAGACAAAATTAGTGCATCTAATAAAATGTTTGAATATCAAAATGTTTGTACTGCACCATACATAATTTAAGGTAGTGTTACGTAAAAATATGAGTCATAGTTTTTAACCTTTAAAACATGTTTTTATTCTAATATGTTGTAGAGATTACGAGAGGCCTCGATTTACCTGAGCGACCTTCCAGAACCAGTGCGAGGGAAATCCAGTTTGCCTTTACCGTTTCGCCATCGAAGGTTTTGGATTTTTCGAGATAACGGCACTGGTATATAATAACGGAACTTTATTTGGAAGGGACAGTTAATACTCAAGACCCGCGCTCGCGAATTTGTACGTACGGATATAATAAATTATTGTCAGATAAGTTAATATAAATAAAGAAATAAATTAAATCCGTAAGTGTTATAAATATTGAACCTTTTAATAAATTCACAACAAATGGTGTCAGAAGTGGGATCGAACATAAATTAGACTTATAATAATAATACAAGTGAATATAAAATAAATTGTGAAAATGGCTACGATTTATGAGCTGACAGTGACTAATTTAAGAAGACATCTCGAAGACAGAGAATTAGCTTCTACCGGAAAAAAGGCTGAGTTAGTCCAACGACTAAAGAACGCTTTGCTAGAAGAAGGACTAGATCCAGAGACTTATATATTTGAAGATGCTGTCCTCTCGTCGATTTCGAAAGTTTCTTCTGATGTAGCCAAGGTTTCTGGTGATATAGCCAAAGTTTCCGGCGACATCGCTTCGTTGGAAGACAAAGTTTCTAACGAGATTTCTTCGCTGGAAAGCAAAGTCTCTGCTAACATCTCTTCGGAAATCTCTAAAGTCACTTCTGAGATGTCTGCCCTGGACGATAGAATATCTTCATTAAAAAACCAAGTTGCTGCCGATATGTTAGCCTTCGAAGAAAAGATATGGAAAGAGATGGAAAGGAAGATGGAGGAAACAGGGACAGCAGAGAGAGGTAACAATCCGATTACAGTGGAGATAAAAGAAGACCAGACGAAATTTAAGTTAAAGACACGGCCGAAATTTGAAGGAAGTGGAGGTTCTATTCATGTTAAAGTCCCAACTTTCGACGGAAAATCATCATGGAACAACTACATGAAACAGTTCGAATCAGCCGCAAGAGCAAATGGATGGTCTGAAAAAGAAAAGGCGGTAAACCTGACTATCGCCCTTCGAGGAGATGCCTTAGATGTGCTTCAGACCATAGCCGTAGAGGAGACCGATGATTTCGAACAACTGAAGAAGAGGTTAAATATGCGATATGGCCACGAACATTTGGAGCATGTATATCAGTCACAGCTTAAAAATCGTAGACAGAAGAAAGATGAGGCTCTTCAAGAATATGAGGTAGATATTGCCAGATTAGTACGATATGCTTATCCAACAGCTCCCGAAGACATGATGGAAAAATTGGCCGTTCAAACATTTATTGATGGTCTTCGTGATCATGAAATGCAGAGAACACTGCGATTAGCTCGTCACAAGACGCTGGTTGATGTCCTATCCGCCGCCCTCGAATACGAGTCAGCTACGCAGGCCTCTGGCGGGTACAGTAAAGTTAGGACTGTAAAAGAGGAAGGAGATGAAGATAAACTTGACCAGCTCTTTAATTTGATAAAAAGCATGACATGCAAGAAAACGAAGACCATAAAATCAAGAAACTCACCATCGGAAAAACCAGAACGAGTCGGCTTTAGGGGAGCAGCTTCGACCCGGAACTTTTCCAAAGACCCTCTTATACTAATAGCTTCTTTGAAATGTCGTGAAGATAGTGTATATGTAGATGGAGAAATAAATGGTAAAAGACATACGTTGTTGGTGGATACCGGAGCGACCAGAACCATTATACGCCCGACAGTTATAAACAGCCGAAAGAAACTGTTACCAACGAGGTTACGACTTCGGACCGCTACAGGTGAAAATGCCAACATTCATGGAGAAATCCAGGTACAATTGGGAATTGGGGCAGAAAAGTTTGTCCATACTGTTATAGTTGCTGACATCGAAGAGGATGTTATATTAGGAATGGACGTAATGAATATGCATGGATTCCAATTGGATTTTAAGAATAAGGTAATCAAAGTTGGCAACGAGGAGGTATTTCTCCATCCACATAATGACAACACTGTGCAAGCAGCCATTACAGAAGATACAGTCGTGCCTGCGAGAAGCGAAACGATCATAGTAGCGCGACTACAGGGAATTGTAGACGAAGGGAGACCTGTTATGATGGAGCCTTGGAACCACGACGATGAGGTTGGCCGTGGAATCATAATTGGAAAGGAATTGGTGACTTCGGCTAAAGAAATTCCTGTGAGACTTATCAATGTCAACGACTACCCAGTGACCATAAAGAAAGAGACAAAAGTAGGAACTTGTGTACCTGTGACATCCATAATTCGTCAGGCGACAACATCTGATAATTCCAACGACAAATTCGACCAAATGGTTGCAGTTGCAGGACAGTCTCTAAATCAGATGGAGAAAAGGAAATTAAGGGAATTTCTTCGGCAGTATCGTGATATTTTCGTACCGAAAGGAGGAAAGACGGGAAGAACTACCGTTGTTAAGCATAAAATTGATACTGGTAATGCTAAGCCAATTCGTCAAACAGCTCGACGATTACCACAGGCGAAGAGAGAGGAAGCTGAAACGATTGTTCAGGAAATGAAGAAAGACGGGGTGATAGAACCTTCTACGAGTCCATGGGTCTCTCCGGTGGTCCTGGTTAAGAAGAAAGACGGAACGACGAGGTTCTGTGTGGATTACCGTTTGCTGAACAACGTTACCAAGAAAGATAGTTATCCTCTGCCTCGGATCGATGACACATTGGACACATTGGCTGGAAGTAAATTGTTTTCTACTTTAGATTTGAAGTCTGGATACTGGCAGGTAGAAATGGACCCAGTCGATAAAGAAAAGACAGCCTTCACCACAGGATCTGGATTGTGGCAATTCAACGTTATGCCATTTGGACTTTGTAATGCTCCTGCGACATTTGAGAGGCTTATGGAAAATGTGTTGAGAGGGTTATCTTGGAAAACATGCCTGGTTTATTTAGATGACATAATCGTCTTGGGGGAGACATTCGAAGATCATTTGAGGAATTTAGAAAACGTTTTTAATCGACTTAAAGCTGCCCAATTGATGCTAAACCCCAAGAAGTGCCAGCTATTTCAAGGTAAAGTCAATTATCTGGGTCATATAGTCAGTAAAGAAGGAGTGGCCGTGGATAAGGGAAAAATCGATTCCGTTAAGGAATGGCCAAAACCAACTGACAAACATCAAGTGAGAAGTTTTCTTGGACTATGTACTTACTACCGGAGGTTTATTAAGAAGTTTGCAGATATCGCTAAGCCATTAACGCGACTTACAGAGGAAGCAAGAGAATACCGCTGGGATATAGACTGCCAAAATGCCTTTGAAACGTTGAAAAAGCATTTAATAACCGCACCAATTTTGGGGTATCCACTGCCAGAAGGAGAGTTCATCTTAGATACGGATGCAAGTAACGTGGGAATTGGAGGAGTGCTGTCTCAGATTCAAGGAGGACAGGAACGAGTCCTCGGATATTTTAGTAAAGTCCTTTCAAAACCTGAGCGGAATTATTGCGTCACGAGAAGAGAACTTCTAGCAGTAGTTAAATCAGTAGAGCACTTCTACCAATACCTCTATGGCAGAAAGTTTCTAATCCGAACCGACCATGCCGCCCTTAAGTGGTTGATGCAGTTTAAGAATCCAGAGGGTCAGATAGCCAGGTGGATCGAACGACTCCAAGAATACGATTTTAAGATTGAGCACCGGGCCGGAGTTAGCCACAGAAACGCTGATTCTCTTTCCAGAAGGCCATGCCCAGCAGAGTGTTCCCACTGCAACAAAACGGAATCCAAGGAAGCAGCAGTGCTAAGAACGACGATTGTCAACGACGACTGGACGCCTACTAAGATAAGGGAAGAACAAGAGAGAGATCCAGTTATACAGAAAATCCGAAAATGGAAAGAGGAAAACCGTCGACCACCTTGGCAGGAAATATCAAACCTATGCTCAGTAGTTAAGACGTATTGGGCCCAGTGGGACTCATTTATCATCGAAGATGGCTTGCTCAAACGAGTCCTGGAAAATGATGACGGTTCAGAGAAGAGAAGCCAGTTGGTGATCCCAAAGAGCAGAATAGCCGAAGTACTTTGTCAGTTACACGACAGTCCATCGGGAGGGCATTTTGGTGTAAGGAAAACCCTTCAGCGAATTCGGGAACGGTTTTATTGGATGAACAGTTCCGACGACGTAAAAGACTGGTGTAAGAAATGTACTATTTGTGCTACGAGTAACGGGCCTCACCGGAAAAGGAGAGCTCCTATGAGACAATATAATGTTGGAAGCCCGTTTGAAAGAATAGCTTTGGACATTGCAGGGCCATTTCCAGAAAGTGAAAATGGGGGCAAGTACATGTTGGTAGTAATGGATTACTTCACTAAGTGGGTCGAGATTTACGCACTTCCAGACCAGAAGGCCGCCACCGTTGCAGATAAGTTGATCCAAGAATATATCAGCCGATTTGGAGTGCCTTTGGAGATCCATAGTGACCAAGGCAGGAACTTCGAAAGTGATCTATTCCAAGGAATATGTGATAGACTAGGCATGAAGAAAACAAGAACTACCGCGTATCATCCGCAATCGGATGGTATGGTAGAACGAATGAATAGGACAGTTGGCAAGTATTTGACAAAGATGGTGTCCGATCATCAGCGAGACTGGGACCAATACCTTCCGTTCTTCACAATGGCCTACAGATCTGCTGTTAACGAATCAACGGGCCAGACACCAGCCAGAGTCCTATTCGGACGCGAAATGCGACTACCTTGTGATCTAGAATTTGGGTGTCGACCTGGAGAAGATGTAGCAGGTGAAGATTATGTGATCGAATTACGAAGAAGAATGGACGATGTACATGAGTTGGTCCGTTCCCACCTTCAGATCGCTAGCGACCGAATGAAGAAACGGTACGATACACAAGCCGAAAAGGATTGCTTTAAGAAGAACGACAAAGTATGGCTGTATAATCCCAAGAAGCGAAAAGGTTGTTCTCCCAAATTGCAGCAGTTTTGGGAAGGTCCATACCTCATCATGGAGAAGATCAACGATGTCATCTACCGAATAAGCAAGATTCCGAGGGGAAAACCGATGATAGTACACCATAACCGGTTGGCATCTTTCGAAGGTGACCACGACGTAGATGAAGAAGTGGAAGTAAACCAAGTCCAAGATGTGTCTGACCTCACGTTTGAGGAATTCATGGGTGCCTATGGAGGTACCGGTAAAGCGAGACATGGTGTTACCACTGAAGAAAAGCAAGATCTACTCGCGCTCCCCGATGACTACTCGCTGGCCCTTACCATCCCGGCCAGTATCAAAGACGCACCAGGGTTGGCATCCGTCTTTCGAAGGAAGTTTGGTCGAGTTGCAGAACTTCAATGCCAAGTGCCAGCTCCCGGTAAAACCTTGAAACTCCAAGATGCATCACGTTACCTTTTCTACCTGGTAACAAAAGACACTGCCCGTGACCAACCTACCTACCGAGATGTATGGGAAGCCTTACTTCAATTGAGAGGGCACGTACTAGAGTCCGACGTGCAAAAGTTAGCCATGCCAAAGTTGGAGTGCCGCCAATTAGATTGGAGAGTTATCCGAAATATGGTGGAGGAGATCTTTAAAGACACCGAAGTCCAGGTGTTAGTCTGTTGCAATCCGCATAGTTACTGGTGCGGAGAGAAAACCGTCCCTTGTCATTTTTATACAACTGGAAGTTGTAAAAGAGGGTCCAGTTGCCGATACCAGCATACCGTTCCAGTTCTAGTCCCAACAAGGTTCCAGGAGGAACCATCTTTTGAGAGGGGGGCAATGTTACGTAAAAATATGAGTCATAGTTTTTAACCTTTAAAACATGTTTTTATTCTAATATGTTGTAGAGATTACGAGAGGCCTCGATTTACCTGAGCGACCTTCCAGAACCAGTGCGAGGGAAATCCAGTTTGCCTTTACCGTTTCGCCATCGAAGGTTTTGGATTTTTCGAGATAACGGCACTGGTATATAATAACGGAACTTTATTTGGAAGGGACAGTTAATACTCAAGACCCGCGCTCGCGAATTTGTACGTACGGATATAATAAATTATTGTCAGATAAGTTAATATAAATAAAGAAATAAATTAAATCCGTAAGTGTTATAAATATTGAACCTTTTAATAAATTCACAACAGTAGGTATGGGTTTTTAACAGAAGGAAATGGGAGAAATTTAAAACGATATATCTGTATTAGTATGCCGGGTCACCAAACTAATTCATTTATTAGGTATGTTTCTGTAAGAGCAGCGTTGTCAGGTTATTAAGTCAAAAAATCGTATCAAATTATCCTATTTTATAATACGGATTATCGTACTTACTTCTATTGAACAAGAATTTAACAAAGTATAAAAGATTATATATTTTATTTATATAAAAGAAACAAAAGAATAAACAAACGAGTATAATAAACACAAAAATTGTTTAAAAAAAAAAACTTAAAGTGATAAAAATATATTATCGTGAACTTAACTTCTTGCAGTTTCATCACCAGCTTCTTCATTGTATAAATTGGTTATCTTCATAGTTGTAACCATTATTTCTGAAGGTGTAAAATTAAGACAACATTTTTTAAGATAAACTGATTGGGATGAATGCCACATAAAGTGTCTGTTTTGACAAGTATAAGAGGTAGCTGCATTTCTTCTTTGTTAAATTTACTTTTAAAAATTATTGTCTTTTACAATTTGCATCTTAATGAGGTAAAATTACCATAAAGTGACTTTGTCTCACATTAACAAATAGAGAATTTGTTAGTTAACCTACTTTAAAATAAAATTCATCCAGATTTTTTATTTCTCTTGTAATCCCCTGGCATTGTTGAAGTTTCCTCCATTCGTTATAGATCTTTTGCACAGTTTGTAGGTCTTGAGGATTACAAATTCGGGGCAATATTGATATTCGTGTTAAAATACTCTGGCAACTATTAAAGCTACATTTATTTAGAAGGTGTAACTTACCCGTGACTAGATAGACAAAAGAAAAAACAATGTTGAAACAACTACCAATGTTTGGAATACTGAAAAATGTAGTTAAACTCATAGAAATGACATTGGAGAAATCCAAGGTCACGCAACCATTTGGTTTACATTTTGTAACTCTTTGATAGTCGAATAAATTTGATTCTATATTTAATATTTTTTTAAACCTTTTGACAAGAGTAGGATTTTTTCCTATAATGCCATTGGCGGAAAAAGACTTGTTTTTGACCAACATATAAATTAGTGGCAGTTTGTATTTTAAATTAATAATTTTTACATTTTTCTAATTCATCTTCTTCTTCTAGTTCCATGACCGTTGTAGATCCTAGGATATCATGTTGGCTACATATTCGCTATCGTGGACCTTATTGACAGCAGCTCTAAATAATGATGTAGTCGATTTTCTGTACCATTGTCTTATATTTTTTAGCCATGGTATTCTTTTTCTACCAGGACCACGTTTACCTTGGATCTTTCCCTGAATGATCAGATGTAAAAGTTCATATTTTTCAGAGTGTTTTATAATGTGACCGAAGTATTTTAGCTTGCGTCCCTTTATTATAATGACCAATTGTGCTGTTTAGTTCAGGCGTCTAGGGATCTCCTCAACTCTGTCGACCTAGCTTATTCGTAGCAATCGTTCATATAACCACATCTCAAAGGCTTCCAAGCACTTAAGCATCGCCTTACTTAGGGTGTATGCTCCCACTTCATACGTCTTCATACGTAGCACTGGAAAAATATATCAATATGTCATTTGAATGCGAAGGTCAATGCTAAGATCGTGGCTGCAAAGTACGTTCCTCATTTTTACAAATGTGGCTCGGGCTTGTTCTATATCACTTTTAATTTTTATGGTTGTATCCCAGCTGACATTGATACTACTGCCAAGATACACGAGTTTCTCTTCTTTCTCTAGTACGGTATCTCCGACTTTCATACCGTCATCCTGTATATAGTTTTGTTTGCTATCATATATTTAGTGTTCTTAACGTTAAAATTTAATCCATACTGATGACTTCTTTGTTTTACTTTGTTCATTAGTGTATAGATTTGTATAGATTTTAATTATTCGTAAACCTTTATTGTCCAATCCAGCTGTTTTCAATATTTCTAGTATTTTGGTATGTCGGACCTTGTCAAAAATTTTTCCAAAATCGATTGCACAAATGTATATATTTTGATTTAAATCTCTGCGTCTATGAATTAGAACTTGGATACTGAACAAGGCTTCTCTCGTACCTAAACCACTCCTAAATCTGAATTGGGCATTGCTAATTCTCTCTTCTAATATCGTGTATATTCTGCTATATATTACTAGCAGAAAGATCTTCAAAACGTGACTCATCAGACTTATTGTGGGATAATCACTGCAAGTCTTTGCACGATGTTTCTTTGGCATTGTGACAAATACCTACTTAAGCGAATCAGTTGGTAATATCCCAGTGTCACAAATTCTGTGAAAGAGACTACACAGTAGTATTACTAATTTATACAAAAGTCTTTTGGATTATTCGTTATATTTTAATTGGTTTCTATCTTCAGCATATAACCAATCGAAAACATGAAAAGCGGAGATATACAGTGTAAACTCACTTACAAGTACAACTTAGCTATTGAAAAAAATGAATCTTTAAATAAATTTTCTTCCACGAAGTCAGCATTAAAACAACATATTTTACGGTATATGTAAAAAATCCATGAGTTGATAGAAGCTGTTACATCAGACAGCAGGAGTTAAATTCGAATTTTTTGGTATTATGGTAAATGTAAACATTTTGGTACCAAATTTGCCCGGATGCAGACGAGTTATTAGTTTATCCAAAACTAAAATACTTATTTTGGTTCTCACGGCTCGCCTATAAAGGCGTGCCATTGAAAATAGTCATCGATCACTAAAGCAAGTATCACATTTTTAGTGATAAGAATGAGAAAAAATTATGAATAGGATGAGGACATAGACAATAAAATGGAAACGTACGTAATTAGCTAAATGTGTACGCTAAAAACGACAAGATAGCTAATTATAAAGAAAAAAAATGGAGACAACATATTCACAGAATGAAAATCGAGAAACTAGCAAAAATGTCAACTATAATCAATACAATACAATACAAAAAAGGCAAGATCGACGTGAAAAAACCTTAAAAGATAGTTATAATACCCTTGTAAAGACGAAACAGGCAAAGTATCAAGCCCTGTAAAGAATTAGTAGTACTAGAATTATAAGTGATAAAAAAGGAGATAGTTTTACTACTCTGCAGTAATAATACTGTACTTTGGTTGCATTATTCTGGCAAAATCATACTGGTATGGTGCTAATACGAGTACAAAAGGTATTCCCAAATCAGTAGCAATAATTCTGAAAATACTTTCTTTAACATAAAAAATATACTGAAATAATGGCCTCTACTCAGGTTAAATATTTCAGAAGTAACATAAGCCTCTATTTAAATTTTCTTGTGAGACTATCCCAGATCAAAAACAAATTGTTAGAAAAATCGAAATGACCTTTTTTATTTTTAAAAGAGTATGGAGTTGGTTAATGCATTTTAATAAGGAAAGTACAAATTTCCTGCATCAAAGACATAAAGTGGAAGAGACAAAATGTTAAACGAACTGGGTCAAGGATATAAAATTATGGTATGCAGGAAAAAGAAAAAGATGCTCTTATGGTATTTATTGATTTTAAAAAAGAATATGATAGGATACCTAGAGAGCTTTTGACTCTTATAATGTAAAAAAAGATAGTTGAGGAAGAAGCATGGGACGTAGAAGAATTTCTTTGCTGTGAAACCTTCGTGAATGGTTCGAAATGACAACGGTCCAATTATTTCGTGCAGCAGTTTCGAAAGTGCAAATAGTAATGTTGTGTAGCAACCTCCATAGGAGACGTTGAATACAAGAAGAAAATTTGAGTATTGTGGGATATTTTTATGATGGAGTAGGAACAACAAACTGGTAGGATATTTGTGGAAGAAACTGACAAATTTTATGTTTAAGTTAGTCGTGGGAACAATTAAGGCAAACGATTAAAAAATGTTTTCAAACTTATTAGATAAAATACAGAGTATTAAGAAAATTCATTAAAAGACGAAGTTCTTACTACAAATAAGATGATAACTTCTAAAGATGTAAAATTATTGTGAAAAGCACCAGAAGAAGCACCAGGAAACTTATCAAGAAACATAATTAATTAGCTAAGCTAATTCCGCATAGGGATAAAGACAAATTATTTAAAATAACAAATTCCATAAATAAACAGCTTTCGAATTATTGCACTCTTGGTGGAATAACCCACACAGTTTTTAAGTTATTATTAAGAATAGTTTAATCACGAAAAAATTTCCAAATTGATTTATTTAACACGAAACACGTGCTAAAACCAGAACAGTTGGGCAACACACATAAAACGTTTATATATTAAAGTGATGGCCTTAGGCGATGGTCAAATTGTTAGGTACCATTCTTTTCAAATGCCGTTGTGTTGAGGAAGAAGCATAATGTTTAATAATCGTTGTTTGATGCTTATACAGTATGGTGGAAATGAAAGGAATAAATTCGTTATTTCGTTAACCGGAGACTTTAAGGAAAAATCCTGAAACCCGTCGATTTTTATTTTTAAATAAGTTATTCGTAAGAATACATTTTTATTTTTGACGTCATCTACGTGAGCGTGATGACGTCATTGCTAAAATTTTGGAATAGAAAGGGGGGTATTGTAATACATCATTTGAAAGGTCTTTTAAATACCTATTCAGCTATATCAATATGTCTAAGTAATTAAAGTTTGTAATTGTTTAAAAAAATAATTAAATTTTTATTATTACAATAAATACTTATTAAGTATTATTCAATAGATACAACGAAACCTAAATTAAGTGCTCAAATTGTTTACCTTCAGCTAAAATACAATGAGAAAGGCGTGCCGCGAACTCTTCTCTAACATTCTCTAAAACTTCCGGAGTTATTTGAACAACCTCATTACGTATTCTTTCTTTCAGTTCATTAATATTTTGTGGTCTATTTTGATACAGCTTACTTTTTAAATATCCCCATAAAAAGAAATCAAGAAGAGTCAAATCAGGTGACCTAGGCGGCCATTCTATTGTTCCTCTTCGGAATATAGCTTATTTAAAAATAAAAATCGACGGGTTTCAGGATTTTTCCTTAAAGTCTCCGGTTTACGAAATAACGAATTTATTCCTTTCATTTCCACCATACTGTATAAAACATATACTTTAATATATTTTTAACATTGGAGAATATGAAATAATATTTGACTAAAAGAGGAGTGCTTGTGAAATGATAAAAAAATTATAATTCTGCAATTAGTCATAACATAAAAAAATAATCAAGAACTGTTAAATTACGGCTTCTCTATCTTCTATCAAAATTCGTGATAAATTGTTGGTCAAAATTATATTTTATATTAAAAACATTAGTTTAAATTTTTTGGTAAAATTACGTATAGTTTAAAAAGCCCAAAAATTTAGTACCTTATCTAAACAAAGTTGTTCTTTTCTTTCATACTATATTCAAGTATATAGTCCGCCTATTTTTCAATGTGCCTCTAATGTATTACTGGTTTAGTTTTTTCATTGGTCACTGATCGTCTTTCCACAAATGAATGACCACCTGCTGATTTTAGTACCTTAATCTTCGTCATTCTTTCTATATATGATCCTTCCACTTTACTCTATTATTACTTAATTACCTCTAAGTATATTTTTATCGATTCTTCTAAGGATTTCCATTTCTGCGGCATAAAGTAGTAATAGAGATTGTATTCAGGCAACAATACGCGTATGATGCGCTATTTAGTGTAAGATGTGAAATTGGACCAATTACAAGTCAAAGTACAATATTGCCCAAAATAAACAGTACTGAAACTGAAACATAGATATCTCTTTGTGCACGCTGTCATATTCAAATTAACTAGTATAGACCTGTCAAGTAATCCTTAAACAATTAATTATTAAGACCTAATTGTTAAAAATGGTGTTAAGTACAGAAGAGAAAGTGTTTTTTGTGGAGCATTATTTTCGCTTATATGGAATCGGCCGACGTAATAGTGCAAGTCTGCAATACGTGTGTGATCAGTTCACACAACGGTTTAATCAACGCTCTCCAAGTAATGCTGTAATTTTGAAGGTTGTTGAAAAGTCTAGAAGTAAGGGTAATGTATTTTGCCAACGAAAAGCAAACTCAGCACGTGCCAGGACAGTTAACAACAACGATATCTATGAACGTGTTTTTGAGCGAATCTTGGAAAATCCGAAAGCCAGCCAGACAAGAACAGCGTTGCATCTTGGCTTAAAATGAACTTACTTGTAAAGAATCTTGGAGGAACTGGGTGCATGTTCGTATATGATTCAGGTACATCAACAAGTACATTCCAGGGATTATCACAGTAGAGTGGAATATTGTGCCAGAATTCTTGCATTACAGTATGAAAATCCTAAATTTTTGAAAAATTCAGGATTTCAGGATTCAGGATAATTTTCAGACGAAGCGCATTTGTTAGGCCATGTAAATCGTCGCACAAATCGATTTCTATGCTTTGCCCGACCAGATAAAGTTCAAGAAGTTTCTTTACATAGCGCAAAAGTGAGTGTCTGGTGTGCAGTTTCGGGACACGAAATCATTGGTCCATATTTTATCGAAGAAAATGGTAGGAAAGTCACACTTAATCAACAGGGGTACATACAAATTTTAACACGCTTTATCCCTGATCTACGTTAATTTTGGCGTGCACGTAATTTGGCATTTCGAGACCAATTTTTTCCAGCAGGATGTGGCAACTTGCCACACTGCTGTCGCAGTTCATCAATTTCTTTAAGGACATTTTCCAAACAAATTTATTTCACGATTTACTGACTTCTCCTATTCTGCATATTCTCCAGACTTAACATCTTCAGACGCGTACATTTGGGGCATGGCTAAAACTGCCGTTTTTAAACGGGTACCACAATCCATCAATGACTTAAAGGATGCCGTTAGAGCCTTACTAGAAATATAACATTACGAGAAATCTGAAATATCGGTATTAAGTCTGCCTTAAGAGCGGAGGAGCTCATTTAGAACATGTTATAAAGTGTCAATAATATGTATTTTTTAAAACAATAAAATAATTACAACTTCAGTACTGTTTATTTTGGGCTGTACTGTATTTTAAGGAGTTTAAGAAATATTCATTTAAACAAATTACTCGGATAACTAATAAATTTTTATAATTTTTGCAACGATTTATCCCAAATTAAAAAAAAACATCATTTTAGGCGATTAGAACCGGTGATACTGTAGAGACTTTTATAAATTTAAATTAATGAATTCAGTTTTTGAAACAATAATCAAGAAATAAAAAAGGACTAACTCGCTTACGTTGTAGGAAATTGTATTTTTTTTAATTTGTGTAAAAATGCTAACATTTCAAATAAAATTCCAATATTTATATACATATGTTGATGTTTTTGAGTTATTTTAAATGTTTACATTATGCATAAAATCACAGTTCTATTTTATTTAACCTATTTTATTTAACATATATTTTTTAGGTACTAAATGATTTAATTGATAAAATAAGCCTTTCTCTTCAATTTGGTGCTTTTGGAATTCACGTCAACTTTGCAATATCTGTTATTAGAAACTTTTTGAAATTGAATCCGAATATTATTCTTATTCTCACGCGAAATCAGCAAAATCGAAGTTTTTTTTTTGCATTTCTAGAAATGTTATTATTACTTTTCAAAAAATCGACTTTTGAAGCTATTTTTGTAATAATTAAGCTACAAATTAACAAAAATAGCTTTACAATATATTATTTTAAAGGATTTTTCATACTTTTTCAATAAAATTGTGTTTCGGTAAACTTGTATGCCTTTTCAGTAAAATATATAAGTAATGGTCTTCACCTTTAGTATCCGGAAGTTCCGAGAAATGGGCAAAGAATACAAAATTATAAATACAATAAAGGTAAGAAAGTTACATTACATGGGACACATAATGAAGAGAAAATAATATGAAATGCTAGGGTTAATAATACGACGAAATATAAGAGGAGGAAGGAGTATAGCAAGAAGGAGAGTGTCATGGATGAAAAATTAAAGGGACTGGTTTAGATCCAGTTCAATAGAACTCTTCAGAGCAGCGGTTAATAGAGTTAATATAGTGATGATAATATCTGACCTCCAATTGAGAGACGGCACTTAAAAAAACATAAGTATTCTGACGATTAGTGACTCTATTTCATATAAAGCGTGCTTCGTCGATAAATAAAGTATTCTTTATAAAGTTTACGTCCCGTGTATTTTCTTTATAGCTAATCATAAGTTCATATATGTTTGGGACAGTCTTGTGGAAGTAATTTTTGAATTGCTGTTACATGAAAGAAGTTATGTAACTGTTCCATAACCGTTATCTACACTTGAATACAACATACCTCTAATTCAACAGCTATGTATTACCCTCATACTTATTTCTGGGTGCTCATCAATTTGATCTAGAATGTCATTATCATTTACACGGTTTTTTGAGAAACAATCAATCAAAGGTAGCCACAATCAATATTTCCTATGTTGTTATTTTTAACCAAGATTAAGTGCATATTTACCATTTCTGAAAAACTGTTATTTAGTTTACTGTAGTTATGTATTTTTAATTAAATTAATTCAAACAAAAATTTCATTCACAATAATTATAAAACCACTGTAAAGATAGAAAATATAACAACAATTTGTCTATTCGAATAATAAACTTGATATTTGTGACTATTTCACTAGACTATTTTTAACTGATAAAACGTCATAGTAACGCCACGTTTCCTACTGACAAAACACCTTTCTGCCCGTGATTTCTTAGCGACAAAATAATGACAGATCCGTCATTATTTTGTCGCATATCCCAGAGTACGGCATAAAAATCGATCCTTTCACAGATATATCTTTCAAATATGCAAGATTGGCCAGAGATACCAAGCGGAGGCAGCTTCAAAGTATTCAAGAAAAAAGAAAACTCAGTTGAAAAGCATTATCCACCGAAGAACTATTAAAAATCACCCAAAGCTACGAAGAGGAAACCTTCGATGGAGCACAAAAAAAGTTTTTTCACCTTTGCTCATTTGAATTTCCTTCAGAGGCAATGACGCCGTAAACTGCAAGATTAACTTTTTCCAGAAGGAACTTGATGTTATGGGAGAATTAACGGGCCGAATTGAATACAACAACATTTTTTCCAAAACAAATCAAGGCGGTTCGAAAAGTTTGGCAAGCAACAAATTGCTGCTAAGAAATTCATCAAACGAAAATTTATGCCCGAATAGATTATTTTTGAAATTAATGGAAAAAAGGGGACCACAGATTTTATCAGACTTTCTACCGTTCACCCCAACTGGAACGATGGATCTTGGTTCAAAAACTGTCCATTTGGAATCAACACCGTATCTAAGTGGACAACAATTTCAGCTGAAAAAATTGGAATAGACACAAAAAAAACATAAAATAACAAACCATTCTCATCGAACTTTAGCTGTGTCAGCCTTGTTCACGCAAGGTGTTTCTGAACAGGAGTTAATTAAATTAACGGGCTACTCAAATGCAAGCTCTCTAAAACCATATCTGCAGCTGGATTTCAGTCACCACAAATGAAGCTGGTCCTTCAAGTTCCCAAATGCTACAGGTCAATAATACACAAAATCACGCTTTGGTAGAAAAGAATGGGCAAAGTATTATAGCTTATAATAATTCTACATTTAATATTGTTAACAAATAAATAAAGATTATGTTTCGTTGATATGGTGCATTAATTATCTCGTGAAATAGTGGTGTCGAATATCATTCCAGAGAAAATTATTTACAGGCAAAATTTGTTATTTTAAAATTTTAAAGAAAATTATTTACACATAGATATATACACCGGTATTTAGGCGCCACGCCCTTCAGGTAAAGATCTATGGAGAAGTATCACCGAGCCGCAAGCCCTTATCTCTTACCGTACTGCTCCACCATAGGCCGATCAGACAGCATATTCTAGTCTAAGCCGCAATGGCAATTTTCGCATATGAAATTTTAACAAAATCACTCGACTGACATCCCTTGAGTTAACTGTCAAAATTTAATTGGCGAAAATTGCCAGGCAACAAAGTTTCATACCAGTCGAAAATATTGCCGGCAAAATTTTCTCTCTTATGATATATACGAAAATTATGTTTGCATTATTTTAGTGTGACATTTAAAAAAGTGGCTGTATCTTTTAAATGAATGATTTTATAAACAAATACTAAAACAGGCAAAAAAGTTAATTGGTATTTCAGTCTATTTAAACTACGTAATACCTTTTACCTAACAGAATAAAAATGGATTTATATCTCATGTTAAGAACCTCTCTTTAATAGCCTTAAGAGTGTACGCCAGGAAGAGCAAATTTCATCAAAGTGTATGCTCGTCTTCTTAAGACATTGCAGCGAATAAAATAACCTGAAAAAGAATATATCCACTCAATTAAAAAAATCGCAGTGTAAAAAAATTTTTATTTAAGAGACAAAATTAATTAGATTTGCAGATAGTGAATTCTTAATTCGTTATTAAAGCTGTAATAAGGATTTTAAGATTTCTGCGAGAACTAATTTACAAAAATCATAATAAAGATGGTAACTTTTGGTAATGGTAATTTTAGTGAGCAGAATATGGTAATTGTCAAATATAACAAGGAACAAACGGTAATTCTCCTGCAATTTATTACAACAAAGATCATCTGGTTTTTCTAACAGTATACATAGACAACATTATCTTTTGTAATTTATTGCAACGACGGGGGGCACACTTGGAACCCCTAAGCTCCGCAACTAACAATTTTTTACAAAGCCGTCGGCCAAGTTCAACAGACCCATTAAGAAGGCCCACAAAAACCTGTCAATTATAGTGTTCGGTTTACATAATTCATAAGCGTACGTGAAGAAAGCGGACAGTTGCAATTTTTATACGCGTTTTTTATACATTGTAGAATTCGGCTTAACTCCTTTTAAAACAAACCGTTTAAAAAAACCTAAACTTTTTTTTACAAGAGTGTATAGAACTTTTATAAACGAAATAATACAAATTTAAACAAAGGTAGCTTAATATGGTTGTAGGTAGGATATACATAAATTATTTGGAATGTTATTTACTTTATCGCTATGTATTCCAAAAAATAGAAAACCTATTTTAGATAATTCAAGATAATTCAAGATAATTAAAACACAGGGAATAAAATGGCACACTCGTGAAATGTTTTTTATATTAAACTAAATAATTTAGACGAAATAAGAAAATAAGTGAGATAATTATTTTGTCATAATAAAGACGATGTAATACTAATAATAAAAATGGAAATGATTTAAGTATATAATTGAACAAATTCGTTACAATAATAATAATAGGAAATATGTATACCAAATACAGAAAATACATAAGTTTTGAGATATAGCACCAAAATACAAAATGTTCACATCTATAAGACTAAGTTTTCGAACAATTCGGGTGGCCTTCAAAAAGGCTCGTTTAACTATTTAGAGGATACCGAAGGTTAAGCAGATAGTATTCAGATACTTTGGGAAGACAAAGAAGGCAGGTCTTGCATCAAATCATAAGCATTTTATCTATAAAATTGTATCTTTGTTCATACTACTACAGAATAGGTTTCGTCTTTGTTGAAAACTCATTAGGTAGAGCTAGAACCGAAAACAGACTGGCATAAAATTGTGCAAGTATTTAAGCAAACTTCCACTTGACAAGAGTGGTATCCCCGACTAATACAGATGACAATAAATTGACACTATCGGGTCTCTTTGAACTACAAACAGTCGTAAAAATATTTGAAAATTTAAAAATTGAGAGAGAAAAGACACAAACTCATATTTTCAATATCATTATCATCATTCAGCTAATCTTGTCAATTTCTGAGCTTTCTCAGTCTTCTCCAATGTTCTCTACACTGTGCCGCCGATAGACTGTTTCCCGATACTCTTTTCACTCGGTCCATATAGTCGGTGGTCGTCCTCTGCTTTTTGTATAGTTTCTAGGTGTCCATTACATGATTCATATTGTCCACCATCTATCTTGTGTTCTCGTTTAGTGCTATGCCCAGTTCCAATTAAGTGTCGTGATTCTTTCAAAGACGCATTGGACTCCCGATCTTGCCTAAATTGTTGGTTTTTTAACTAATCTTGAAGGGTCACTCCCAGTATTCCAATGTTTGATGGCTTGTTATGTAACTTTGTGTTTATTTGGGGATATTTGCGTCAACTTCTAAGACTCAGCTTCATACATTTTTATAAGTTTTTACGGGCAAAACAAATTAGTTATAAACCTTACGCTTGAGACTCATGATTACCGAAGTTCTTAGAATATTGCTTAGTGTGCCGAATGTGAGACCCATTTATTTTTGTATTCTTCACTGATTTGACTGTTTATTTTTTTTCTCGGGTCCTAGATATTTGTTACTGTCTATTTGTTGTATGGTATTATTGTCAATAGTCATGTTTTCACTCATTACACGATTTGTCATAATTTGTGACACCCTCTTTCTCTCTCTTTTATATATACACACACATATATATATATATATATATATATATATATATATATATATATATATAAATATATATATATATATATATATATATATATATATTTATATATATATATATATATATATATTTATATATATATATATATATATATATATATATATATATATATTATATAAAAGAGAGAGAAAGAGGGTGAAAAATAGAGATGGAGTAAAAGAAAGAGAGGGAGACACAGAGCGCTACCAGTGCTAGTTGCATGGTATATATATTATGTATTACAAAAATAATTGCCAGGTAGATTTAACTGATTCTTTTCAGTTCGAATACTCACAAGTACTTTCTAGCGGGTGGAAAACTAAGAACTCTAAACTAAGTAGGGATCCTTCAGTACGCTGAGCAAGAAAAACTGAGAGGAGGGAGTCCTTATTCCCGAGACGGCGCGTCCCAATGACTGATAGAGAAGTTCCTGTAGATATGCAGGCTACTAATAAGGTTTAGCTAAGGATATGCATACGAATAACGCTTAGCCAAATAAGTATCCGCGGATCAGGTGTGGTGTTTTAATACCAATATACCCCTTAAAACAGCGATGTCAGATTTTAAAACAAATACAGATTTACCCCAGCTGAGTAGAGTGCGTCCAAAATCTCACACTGATTTATCAGTCTTTTCCAAGGATTGTGGGTGGGGGACAGAAAACTGACTATACGAAAACCCAAAAACCCCATAACTCTTTACGTTAGTACATAGAATACCAGAAGTCTACTGTCCGAGGAGAGATTCACAGAAATAAAAACTGAAATGAATAAAATTGAATATAATGTCATAGGTATCAGCGAAGTTAGAAAGAGAGGCGAAACTTTGAAAATACTGAAATCAGGGCATATATTCTATCAGATTGACCCCGAAACTACATCAGTTAGAGGCATAGGAAAAAGTGACCAAGGAGAAACGCTACTAGGATTCCTACTACAGAATAATTTATTCCTTGACCTGGGAAAGTCCAAACGGTAGAACAAGGAACGAAATAGTGAAAAAAAAAAATAAATAATTAAAGATGTAACAGTACTCAAAAAGTTCACCATCAGTAGTAACCGCAGAATAATACAAGCGAAAGTCCAAATCAACATAAAAAGAGGAAGGAACATAATGATTAAAAATAAATCTCATGGTATCTGGACACTCCCTTTAGATATTAACTAATATCAGGCATATATCAATAATAAGATACTAACTGCATGAAACATCCAAGAACGATCTTAACGACATAAATAATTGCATCATAAACGCCTTACAAGAAAGTCAACGAGTGCACTGTCCTAAAATAATTACTATTTTAATGGTAATAAGCCACAATTAAAGGTTAAGGTAAGTTTATTTTAGTTTATTTAAGTCAATAAACTTACTTTAACTTTTAATCGTGGCTTATTCCGATTTAAATAGTAATTATTGTGAAATGATACAATAAAATAGCTTTAGAACACTCCTAAAATAAAATCAGGTAGTAAAAAAAGTCTATATACTGAAACGATGCTGAATCAAAGAAGACAAATGAGAAGCGATAATAATGCAGACAGACAGCCTCACTCTAAGAAAAGTAAATAAAACTGTATTGAAGACAATCAGGAGAAATTTTTCAAGTTTTAAATTTAATAAATTTAAAACCAAAAATATTAAACGCACTATAGAGGAAAATAACTGCCTAAAAGTTCTACGAAGATAGCTAACGAATGGGAAATGCGAAATTCATAAATTAAGAAACAAGCAAAATGAAATAATATCACGCTGAGACGAGTTAATAAAGATCGTCAAAGAATTTTACAAGGAATTATATACAAGTAGAAGAGAATATCAAACAGGAATACAAACAGCCATTTAAAAGAAGATCATGAATCGAGGTTCCAAACTAATGCCAGAGATAAAGGTAGATGAGATTCGACAAGCATTAAAAAAATGAAAAATAACAACGACCCAGGAGAGGATGGAATTGTAATAGAAGCTATCGTAAAGAGAAGGGATATTCTATTAAATAAATTAAGGAACCTGTTTAAGCTATGTTTGCAGCAAAGAGAGGTGCCCAAACAATGGAACAAACATCCTTTTGCATAAAAAAGGAAATAGAACGGACCTAGAAAATTATAGACCTATTAGCCTGTTGAACCACATATACAAGCTCTTCTCTAGGTTAGTGACATCAAAATTAAAGAAAAAATTAGATTTCTACCAACCGAGGGTTCAGGCAGGATTCCGTTCAAATTATGGTATCAATATCTCCATTACCAATATCAATAATTATGGGGAAAAGCACTAGGCCCAGACGACATATACACAGAGGTTCTAACAATGTTGAGAATAGACGCCTTGGTAGATCTTTTTAATGACATTTATGGGTCCGATCACATACCACAGGATTGGCTTCAATCAACCTTTATACCAATCCCAAAAAACCCAAACGCTAATAGTTGCGACCAATTCCGAATGATCAGCTTATCTAGCCAGGTCCTAAAACTCTTCTTAAAGATAATTCACATAAGAATATACAACAGATGTGAAAGAGACATTAGCCCCACACAGTTCGGTTTCAGACAAGGATTTGGCACAAGAAAAGCACTTTATAGCTGTCCTAGTTTAGAAAAGCAGAGATCAGCAAAAATATGTTTTTCTATGCTTTATAGATTACCAGAGAGCGTTCGATTGTGTTAATCATTTAGAATTAGTAAGATTGCTCCAGGAACGTTCGATAGATGAGAATGACCTTAAAATCATAAAGAATCTTTATATGAATCAAGTGGCATCTGTGAGAGTAGGACTGGAATCTACATCATATATTTCTCAATCGAAAAAGGTGTACGACAGGGTTGTGTTCTGTTACCCCTTCTTTTTAATCTTTACTCTGAAACGATTTTCAAAAGAGCCTTATGTGACACTGAAGATGAAATCAAAATCAACGGACAGACTATTAGTAATCTTCGCTATGCTGATGATACAGTAATAATAGCTGATAGCCAAGAAGCGCTACAATGACTAATAGATAGAAGGAGAAGGAGTCTCCTTCTCCACTGAAGGAGAAGGACTGTACTTGAAGATTAATATAGACAAGACGAAGATAATGGTGTTTAGCAGAACACTAAATATGCAATTAAATATAAGAGTAAACAATAAGAACATCCAAAAGGTCCCCAAGTTCAGATATCTCGCTAGTTGGATAACCGAAGATCTAGATCCAGACATAGAGATACGTAGCAGGATTGAGCAAGCCAGAACATTTACTCCATACTGCTATATGGTCTAGAAATCTGGACCAAAGAGGCCAATGTGATGAACCGATTGGAGGCCTTTGAAGTGTGGGTATTTAGACTACTTAATATTCCCTGGACAGATCACACAACAAATAACGAAGTATTAAATCGAATGGACAGAGAACGAGAATTGCCGCCAATAATAAAAAGAAGAAAAATGCTTATCTGGGTCATATATTTCGAAATTCCAAGTACCAGTTCTTAAAGCTTATTATGGAAGGGAAGATAGAAGATAAACGGGGCACTCATGGCTTAAAAACATAAGAGATTGGACGGGGAACCTCGATTCCCATGCACTCTTTAGAGCCACACAAAACCGAGAGGAGTATGCCAGAATTGTCACCAACATCCACTAATTGGATAGGGCACCATAAAAAAAAAGAAAGGAAAATAACCAGTGCGCAACCCTACTGGTTTGAAGCGTCAGTTGTACGTTTTTGTGTCGTTGCGGGCTAACTCTATTTTACTTTCCTTTGATACCTCGCGTTTTTAACAGCTGGCAAACCTAATTTGCGACCATTTTTTCTCAGGCCACCTTACATCAGCATATAAAGAAAAAATTTGCTTTAGTTTGATATACAAAACATGCATATACGTCATAACCAGCGTATTTTATTTAAAAAATAAATGCAAAAAAATTGAATTTTTGTTTATATTACTATTTATACTTTACTTTTAATAGCATTAAAAATATTATAATGTATTTTCCTAATTGTAAATGTTTGTAAAAATGTGAGTTTAATTAACTACGTGAAGGACGTAGTGATTCTGAGGTGGAATCTTGTACTGCTAGATAAAATGTTAGATGAAAATAATAATAGTGACGGATTTAGTTATTGTCACCTGAAAAAGACAAAAGATAAAGGGAGCGGTAATAACATTTAATAAAAGAGGATATACCTATATTAAGGCATGTTAATAATAACAATTACAACAAGATGGAACGCCATATTTCGCAAAAATTGTTTGTTGCTGATTTTTCCAATTTAATAATAATCGATAAAGCGTTCGAGCTATACATGAACTAATATTTTGATAAATGTACGTGTCTTTCTAAGGATTAAGGTTACTAATACTAATTTCTACCGTATTGTCAACATAACATTAAATAATATTGTTAGTACGGTATACCTTTTTTTATATATTGCAAGGTTTATTAAAAAAAAAATTTTTAGGAAACAACCTGGCACAGATGATCAACATTATTCTGAAACTATTTTCTTGTCGCTCATCTTATTCCGGTGCACTCTTCTAACGAAGATTGGCGATAACTTCTGCTAACTTTGGTCTTTTTGTCGTGGGCCTTTCTTGTTATTACCTGGAATGTTTCTTATTCCTGTCATCTAAAATCTAGCAGGACCTTGTCTGTCCCCAATCTTCCCAAAGCTTTCTGAGCAGCTGGAGGAAATTATATCTTCATTGCCTAAAAAAGTGTCATTAAACCTATATTAAGAATAAACCATAATTGCAAACAAAAATTCTATATTGGACTGTATTTTTTTAATCAAAATTTAAATATTTTTTGTTTTGATAAGAATTTGTTTGAAATGTATAGTAATGGTTAAACGAAAACAGTTTTCTGCGTAATAGTAATTTTTTTTAAATCAATATGTTTTTAATAATATTAATAAATGTTCTGTCGTTATTAATATATTGGAAAAGCTGATTTGTTAAGAGCTCCAGTATCACTGACAGTAATTAACGTTTTTTTGAAGTCTAGTAATCAAGCGATTAGGGTAATTATTTTTTGTTTCACTGTTTTAAAATGCTTTTAAACCGAATAAACCTCCCAAACTTTTGTAAAGGTTCCTTTAACAAAAACTGTTACAATATAACAAATATTACAAGATTTTCCACATACTAATTTTAAATCCTGATTAATTTTGTACACAAAATTGTGTATGTCTGCATTAAAAAATGATTTTTATCAAAAAGAAAAAGAAACTTTATAATATTTTTGTTTTATGTGAGACCTAATTTTGAACGCTTCAAAAATGAGACCCTTTTAACTTTAATTTTAATATTTAAGTACATGCTTTGTAATAGTAGTCTGTCTAAAAAACGTGTGTATTTAAGACAGTGCAATTCCATATTATAATTTTATTTTTGCAAAGTGAAACTCGTGTTGATCGACTGAACCTGTAATTTGTCTCTGGCATTATTTGGATGTGTTACAGTAACGAGTTTGGGACAAGCTTTCGAACACGAGTACATACGATTTTTAAATCAGTTCTCGTTGGAGTCAGAATCGGATCAAGACTTAAAATATACTTTCAGATATTTCTCTGAAACTTAAACTTAAAAAACATATGAATGTCAGGTATCGCCAAATCATCGACATTAGGAAAGTGTTTGAGGTTTGTATATAAAATACAATTATTACCTTACAACTTATTTTAATGTTTAAATGAATTGTTCTTTGTAATTTTCATCACAATCAATTGTGGTCTAATTTCATAGAACTACAATAGTTAATGCAAATATCTGTGCTTATTTCGATGTCATGATGCGTACGGAAAATTTTTGGGAGATATTTCACCATACCGTCTTATCTAGAGCACATAAAGAGTCCCACCAGAGCTCCCTTCTTTGATACCGTAGATATCTGAGGTAAGGGCATTTTCCCCTTAAAAGTAGTGTGAACCGCATGGCTTAAATCTGGATATTAATGATATTAATAACGGACTTAATCTTTATTAACAACCAAGTCAACCATATACACTATGATATAACAGTGTGACAATGTATAAGAGCAGCGTATAGCTGCTCTTCCACCTAGCCCCAAAGGATAAGACAGATAATTCATAATAATTAGACTGGACATCGAAATCAGGTACAAGTTTCGAGCAAACGTATTCTGAAAATGTATGTCGAATAATATAAGCTATTTTATAGATATATTATAGGTAACTTTTTAAAAATAAACGAAATTGAAATCGCCTTAAACTGATCTGCTTCATATTGAAACATCACGTTACTTATGTGCTTTTTCGTTTTCTTATAATCTGACTGGAATATGTTATTTTCCTCTCTTTAAATAGGTTTATTACTTTTTCTTATGTTTCCGTTCTTTGAAGAATTCCATCTTTTGCTTCATTAATTACCTCTTCTGATGTTTTTGTCATTCTATATGCTGTAAAATACTGTACAAAACTTGCATCTAAGTAAGGAAGTTCGTAATTGTTTAGTTTGTTATGGCGTAGTACCTTTGCACTTATGTACTCATATTTAAATACTTCTCGAAAATATTTCTCTTCTGAGAATTAAAAAAAGTCATAGAAAATCTATTTGTTAATAGAATAGTTTTATTAGTACAATGCTGAAAATAGAGGTAGTAGAGTTATAAAAATGAATTCAGAAATTATTTTAAAATTCAAATTCAAATTCAAGAAAAATTTCGAAAAAGACACATTGATATTTTAGAAAATTAAATACTGAGAAAAATATATTTATCGAAAATATGGATATTATTTAAAGACAATAGACATGTGCAATATATGGAAGAAATAACATAATAATTTAACACCAAAAAGAAAGAATACCTAATAGACCTGCAACTTTATCTCTTTTGATAGAAAATGTTAACAGTCACTATATAAGTACAATGTTCCTGCTAGCTCAGGCATATTATCTCCAGCATTATCTTTACTTTCAAAATTTTCTGTACCATCTAATCTTTTGGATTAACCCATATATACATTAAAATCGTTTCATATGTTATATTGGAATATTTTGAAAGACATTAAAGCCGTTTTTCTATCAGAAATTATAACAATCCCATAGTTAGTAATGATTTTAGGTACGTTATACACTTTGTACCTTTCGTGCTTTTTCCTTTACCAAATTTAATGCTATTCATTTAGAACATTATATAACAACAAGTTTATTACAGCCGAAACCGTTTCTTGAATACTATCTTCCAAGGATTTCGATCTTTCCAGTCATCTGCTTCTAGATCTGCCATCGCACTGTCTACTTATCTCCACGACCTTCTTGGTCTTCGCCTTGTTCTAGTCCGTTTTCCTATCAAAAATTATAATAATCCCATATCTAGTAATAAGTTTAGGTACGTAATACACTTTGTACCTTTCGTGCTTTGTCATTTATCAAATTTAACGCTATTAGTTTAAAACCTCATATACAAACAATTTTATTACAGCTGCCATCGTTTCTCGCATCCTATCTTCCAATTATTGCCATCTTTCCAGTCATCTGCTTGTAGATCTCTTCTTGCACTGTCTACTTATCTCCACGACGTTCTTGATCTTCCCCTTGTTCTACGTTTGAAGGGGATCTACTGTAACATTAGCTTTGGCTTTCATTAATCATTCATTCTTTCGACATGACCATGCGATTTCAGATTTTTGGATTCTATAGTTTCCAGGATAACGATTTCTATGCTCATAAGTTCTCGGATTTCAATTCCCTACTCTATTTTTTCTAGTGAATTTACAATAAAAAATTGGTCTTGTACGAACACGTGTGTCAGTATAATTAAACCTGAATAGTGAAACAAGATTTAGAACTGAGAAGAACAAGGGGAATGATGAGAAATACGAGAAGAAAAAAAAATACATAGCTGAAAAAATTGACAAATAAGAACAAAAATGATTAAAAAGAAAAAAGCTAATAGTGAGAGACGGAATAATAAGAGCCAAGGGTTGACATGATATCTCTGCGGATTGTTTATCTCTGCGGATAAAATAAACTGTTAAAGATATTCGAAGTAATGGTTAAACCCAAGAACAATTTATATTATTGAATATTATTTTGGCTCATACTGGAATAGTTGCATGTACTAGTTCGCTTTGGCGGTCAGATTTTATTATCCTACAGAAAAGGGTTACATTTAAATTCGCTCCGGCCATATTTTTTAGAAAATATAGATTAAAAATGCCTTATTGTCTACCCAGCTATAATTTACTTGTAATTATCGGATTACCATATAAATCTAAATTGTATCTGTTTTATTCATTAAACGATTAACAAATTATTTTTTTTGGTTTTAGACGACCAGAGTTCAGCGTAAGGAAACTCGTGTACAGTAACGATTTGGTGCATAGTAATTATAAACCCAATGGTTCCAATATGATAGGACTACCAGTCATGGAGAACATCCTAGAACTGCTTTAAAAAATTTTTGAATATAGAGTGTACTGAAGAAATTGTTTTACGAATAATAAATTGGTCACTATCTATTAACTGTTTGTAAAATTTTTACCTATTTACCCTGAATTTAACCTTTTGAAAGCAATGGGGAACAAATTGGATCAATTTTTTATCGCAGAAAAACTGAAAAATTATATTATCTTAATGTTTTGTATTTAATTTTTCATCAATAAATAAAAATAATAAATTGGTCAGTATAGATGAACTTTGTGTAAAAATTTTGACCTATTTACCTTGATAAAAATTTAACCTTTTGACAGCAATGACAAATTTGACCAATGTTCAAAAACTGAAAGTGTGCATTATCTAAATGTTTGTTACTTTTACTTTTTCATGTTTAATAAAACTTAAGTTCTTTATGTCCTTTGTTTTGGAGCACTATAAATGATCATTTTATAAGTGAAAGTTTGAGAAAAACGAGTAATACCCATAAATAATAGTTAGCAAAATGTCCATGGGATATATAGTTTTTAATTTGTGCTAATACTATATTCCTGATTCACAGGTCGACAATTTGATAATAGCTATTCAAAATTCTATTACATGTTAATTTTTTTTTAATTCTTTAAAAGTTCAATGTTTTTTTATTCAAACCAGCAAGCAATTGCCTTATTTTGTAAAGAAAATATATATTTATTTAGGCACATATTTTCTACTCTTAAAAAATTAAAATCATTGTATTTATTTTGTTAATACAAGCAAGTTCTTTTAAGTAAGATTAGGATTAGCTTCTTGGAAATTTTTTTGAGTGTGAAAAGTTACAATTAATGTGTGAACCGCTTCAACCCTACAACTCTTTAGTTAACTAACAAGGGTGTGTTTTATGAGACCGAGAAAATTCTTTGATCTACGAACAAAAGAAACCAATAAAACCACTTTACGTTTTATAAGTCTGATGACTACCTGTAAAGATAAGATTTCGAGGGTGCCGATGAAACAAAGAGTATTATATATATAATAAAAAATAATGCTTAAAAATACTTTTTTTCTTGCTTAAAAAACCAAAACAATTATTTGAGCTTAGTTAATTAAATCAGGAAAAATTTAATATTACAGATATAGCACTAGTTTGAAATAGATTTTATGCGGTTAGTTGAAAACGGAATACAGAAGGGTATTATTTAGAGTTGCTGTTCTGCTGGAAGTAATTTTACGCTTCATAAATAAATTATATTTTTCGGTCAAGAAAATTTTCCTTCAGTTTCTAGTTCTACCTGTCTCTTCTTCCAGTAAATCATAATAAGAAACTAACAAAAGTTTATGATTGGCAACAATGGTTTAAAATATCTTTTTCTTCTAAATGTGCCTATTTTCTAGTGATGTTGGCAACCACATTGTATTTCGTATTACTTATAATGTTGCCGAAATAAAGCTAATTTTCTGTTTTTTATGGTACTCATATTTATAGCAACCATTTCATCATTTAATTAATCTATATTCTTTACATTTCATAGCGTCTTTTTTGGGAAGTGGAATGAATGTTGATAGCAGTCAGTCTTTGGTAAGTGACCAGTCTCAGACCATGTTGTTGAATAGCTTCGTACGAGCTGTGATTTATAGTGCATCTAATAGCTTTAAAATTTTACCACGTACCTCATCAGGTTCTGGGTGATTTCCCATCTTTAATTCGCTTAATGCCCATAGTTACTTCTTTGTTAGTTATTTATGGGCCATCGGAATTCTCTATTTTAGACGATCTTCTTGCCGTATCTTCAAATAATTCGTGCATGTATTATTTCCATCTTCTTAAATTATCTTCAATTGTACTCAAAATCTGGCCTTTGATATCTACAACTATGCCTGTATTGCGTTGTTTTCTTTTTTCTTTTTGTGCATATGAAAATCGTCATGTTTGCGTTGTAGTGTTTAAATTTCCGTATATTTCTCCATATTAATATTTCCATATCTGCCGAATATTATATTATAAGTAGACTGAAAAAACTCTTTTAAAGTGATACAATAGAGATTATTCTAGTGATAGTGATGGAGATAACGTACCGAAAAGTTGAATCAGACCAAAGTCAGAAAGCCGTCGTTGAAATGATGATGGAGATATAAATATTGATAATAAAAGCGAACCTTTATATGTTAGGAATAGGTACAGGTGGTGTACCTGAGAAGTTTATCCCTCATGGAAAACTCGAAAACACAACATTATGATAAAAGTATGTAGTCTAAAAGCAAAGGCTGGAGCACTGGGAGAAGTTACTGATGTTTTATAGATTTGAAATTTGTTATTGCTGTTGTTGTTATTGTATATATGTTTGCTAAAGGCATATATTGGATTTCGGCTATATTAAATTCCAGAAACGAAAATGTTCATCGCATGTTTGCTACAGATGGAACAGAAAGGGACGTATTTGTCATAATTGTCAGTGTTTAAGGTCTTTGACAATCTGCTACTGTGAATAAAATACTTAATAGTTTTCCTGGAACGTGCCGTTTTAAAATACACATGCCAAATTAATTGCCAAAATATGTATTGAAAATTCAGTACTTCACAGATGCTTAAAACAGTTATTTATATAATGGGCATATCTACACTGAAAAAGGTTGAAATGGATTCGGAATAAGCAATGATGACATAAATTTCCAAATCCCCGACAAGCTGTTTTGCGAGCTAATCGATATTTTGAGAAAAAAAAAATCGGTTGCCTGTAAAGTCAGTTTTACGGGCGAAGATTGTACGTGACAACGTCTTTTTCTCGGTAGAATATTTATTGATATGAATATTATTAAATTGCACAATAGGAACAAGGAATTGAATGAAAATAAGAATTGCACAAATTTTAACTATAGAAATATATTTTGTTTACTAAAACATTGTACATAAACCTTTAAACGTTGTGATTTAAACTAATAATTTACTTAACACTATCAACATTTGTCAATAGTATGATATAACCTATAAACTCAGTTTCTCAACTTTTGTGTCAATCTAACAATTAATCAATCAATCATAGTTTACGATAATGAAATATTAGTGTACAATTATTTACCTTTATTGTTGTAGTTGTTGTAAATGACGAATCTAAGCACTCCACATTTTCACTACAGACACAGCTGACGATACTTTAACCACATGTGTGAACTTGTATTATGACGCTTTCTCGGTTTTCCAACGCCAAGAACGCTCGAGAAAGACAGAGACACAAGCACGCACCGATTCAACGCGCCTAATTCTCTAGTGCTGCGCGCGCAGCGGACCGATCATGTTTGAGTGGGAGAGAGACGCAAGGCATTCGCCGGTCCGGCGGGCCTCTCTCTCGTTCGGTGTCTCATGGTAACAGACGTGAGCGGGCGTTACACTTTTTCATGAGTGACTCCGAGCCACAACCTAATTTAAGACGTTGTCACGTCAAAAAATTAATTAATGTGGCTACCGTGAACAAATAATAACAGTAAAATACCACCTTTTTTCCTTTTTCTTCTTATAATGCCTATCAATTTCGAATGTTGGCGACCATCATGGCCATCTATACTTTGCACACTGCTGCTTTAAAACGATTTGTGGTTGTTATGTTGAACCATATACGTGGATTTTTGCCGTACTTTGCCCCGTTAAACTAATTGCATCAAACATTATATTTCTTAGTTTATTATAATATGACCAAAGATATTCGATTTTGGCTGTTTTTATTGTATTTAACAGCTTCTTTTCTTTTTGTATTCATATTAAAACGTCTAAATAAGTAACGTGATACGTAGAAAATATTTTTGATAGGTAGAAGAAGAAGACGATAAAGTCACATTTCGAAAGCTTTAATTTTATTGCAGGTAGCGTCGGTGAGAGTCTACGACCCAACACAGTGCAATAGTATAGGAAAAACATCGTGGTAACGAAATAGTATTGGGTATTAATATGATGATCATGACATTTGAATAACTTAGCCATTTTCGAAATGAACATCTTGCTTTCTCTACTTTACAGTTAACTTCTAGGGAATGGTCCCAATTTTCTTTGACGTTCGTACCAAGGTAGCTGTATCTTTTTACTCTCAATATTCGTTAACCGTTCACACTGATTTATATTTCCTAGGTCTTACAAAAAAGAAACGAAGGATCAACACTTTACGGATTTAGGGAATTGGTAAAGTTAAATCGATAAGTCAAACAGGGATAAGTATAACATAAAAGTAGGACAATTAAGTAAAATAAATGAGAAAAATTCCAGAAATGCAAAAAATATGGAGGATCCAAAACGACTTTAAGACACGATAGAAAACCAATTCCCACTCTACTCGGAGAAATCAGAATCGTCTACCCTGTAGACGATTCCGAGGTGATAAGAAGCCGAGAAGAGGAAGCCGAGGTGAGGAGACGAATTCTTGAGAGAGACAGAGAGTGTACAATGAGTACTCACCAAGACTAAGACATAAACTTTATCGAAGAAACAGAACTAGAAATGCCCGAAAAACAAGAAGAAATAAGAAATCCCTTATTACTTACAGAAATAAGTGTAGTGATTGGAATAAGTTAAACAAAAAAAGCATCCGGTCCAAACAAAATCACTAACAGGACTCTGAAGTATCTTCCTTCAAAAAGCAATTGTATATTTAACAAAATATAACAAAAGCAATACTAAGATATACGCTTTTCATAAACTGATAGAAGGAAGCTCATCAAGTCATCATGATACAAAAATTCTAAACTCGAATTAGAGACAGACAGAATACGATTAATCCCAGATGTAAGAAAATTCTTCATACTTTTGGAACACCCTTCATATCCATTATACCTTTCGAATACCTGGAACATTATTCAGTGTTTTTGCAGATAACACTGCAATTGCAGAAAAGCACAGGAACCTGGATAAAGCAGCAATAAATCTCATACGGTACTGGATACAAATAGCAACAAATACAGAAAAGATGAAAGCCATTATCTTCAAAAAGAGAAGCGGTTACCTTCAACACCAGAAGAAAAGCTAACAGTGCAAAATAGACTTATTGAATGGCAAAACAAAGCTAAATACCTAGGAGTCATAATGAACCAAGGTCTAATATGCATACCACATGTTAACGCGACAGTCCAGAAAACAGCAACTGCCAGAGCTGCAATAAAAGTAGTCACAGGAAGAAGAACAAAATTAAATATGAAAATAAAATTCAGACTGACAAATAGCATTTTACTACACATAATTACAAATGCGTCTCTCGCATGAAGACACATAAGTTATAGCAACAAAAAGAAGATACAAACAGCACACAGCATTGCTTTATATAAGCTGCAAATGTACCTAGATACGCAGAACGTTTTCTGGACCTAAAACAAATAGGGGTACTGGATATGATGGAAGAAAAAGCTAGAACAAAATTAGCTGAGCTAAAAGACCATCCAAAACCGGCTCCTGCGAGAGATATTAAGGTATGATATGTACCATATATAGAGGCATTTCCTAATTTCTTCCAGTTTTGTCTATCCCGTCTATTGTGGTCTATCATTCATTCTGGCCACATACCCTGCTCACTTCCACTTTAACCATGCTATACTCTCTATGGAATTTGTGACGCCTATCCTTCTTATTTCTTCGTTTATAACTCTGTGTCTGAGAGTCAGTTCAAGCAGCAAGCGTTCCATTCATCTTTAATCTACTGTAGCAAACTGAGTTTGGTTTCTGTAGCCTCGATTAAGAAAAATGTTTCGGTGCCGTAAGTCAGGAGATGAAATACATATTGGAAAAACGCCTTATTTTTCAAATAATTTGGCATGTTGCTCTGGAAGATGTCTAATAAAGTTTCATATGTAGCGCATGCTAAAGTCATTTTTCTTTGCCGTTTATCAGTTTGGTTGTCCCCAGCAATTTGGATTTTATGACCTAAGTACTTATATTTATAAATTAATCCTATTTCGTAGCAGTCGACTTTTGGATTTTTGCTTGCTACCAGATGTCTTATGTTGTCATTATATGTTGTCAAACATATAATAAAGTCTAGGTAATCGTAGCTGTATCAAAAGAACCCAACGCGCTTACCTTTGGTATCGCAGTGTATTCACGCAGTTGATTTTATGTGCTCTAGACAGTCCTCAAAAAAAATCTACAAAAAACGGCACTATCAGAAACACTAAAAAAAGGCACAAGCCATAAAAAAATACTAAAGAACCGAAAAACAGACAAGAATGACCCACAGCCTCGAGCGCCTATCGCCAAACTGGGACTAATCGGAGTGGGGACTTGGCGCCCGAGCAAGCAATATAAATCGATGGTAAGTCACTTGCGATAGCGGGACTTAAGTACCTCACGCTGTTTTGCATAGTTAGGGGTAGGTTATCATGCGGGAGTCCTTGTACCCAGGGCTTTCACACGACAAACATTCTGCCAGTTTGAAACTTTTATAGCACATCAGCGTTCTATTGGGGGTGGAGAATGGTCTGGAGCATTGGGGCGGGTGGAGAGGTTCCTGATTACACGAGCTAATCCTTCTCAGCCCAATGAATTGTAGCACCCGATTGACTACCGGCAAAGCTACAGGGCTAGTTTTTTTTAAATGGATGGCCAAAAATGCGTTGATTCCAATACTATCAAACGAGTAATGATGTTCTACTATTTAATTACTGCACTTACTTATTGAGCTATCAATTCTTAGTCAAATCTTACCTCTTTGTCAAGCTGCACGTCCTGCTACATCCTACTATAAGTTGCATGTTGCATATATTTTTGTAAATTCTAGTACGTATAATTTTTAAAACTTTGTTGTTAAAACAATCTGATGGATAATGCACAATTGATAAGAAGTCGACATTTCATAGTAATTTCAAAACCATATTGTTTTCTAAAAACTTAAATTTGTTTTTATTTATTTTTCCCATCTATTTTAACTATATTGACCAATGTGTATAGCATATGGTTTATTATCAGATTAAAAACGTATTCCATAAGAACGGAAAAACGCTTTGTACTAACCGCTTATTTTAAAACGACTACACCGACCATGTCTTGATTATCTGCATTTTTTCCGATACTACAACCAAAACACTAGTGCCTCCGATAAAAACCATTTGTTATTCAATGATATTAAAGGAAATTATACAAATATTATTCGACTTTTATATTCTATTAATTCAATGGGTTTGAATGAAATAAGCTGAGTGAATAAGTATATGCTTTAAGGATTAAGCAAATGTTTGATGTGAATGGAAATTTATGGTAATTTTATTGAAGTGTCGGGATATTTATATTTCACCTACATACTTCTATATCTCTAGATGGCTCTTCCTGTCTCTCGATGAATGTTTATACAATCATGTTTATTGTAATAGAATATTTATTTTTTATTTCTATATCTAATTGTATAATACCTACATGGGTGACTATAAATATTACGATTATTGAGACCAAAATAATATCATAATAAATGATATGTTTTAAATTTTGTTATTACTATCAGTCCGACAGCAAATGCTGACTTAACTTTCTCATGCCTTCAACATTATAGATAATTTTCTCCCAAAGCTATTTTTATGGCATTTGTTTTTAAATAACTTTTAAAGATACGACAAAATTATAACAATGTTTTTATTTTTAACTTTTTGTTTTTTTCATCTGAAGTCTATAATCAAAGTATTTTTTTCTCATTCTTGTGGAATCAACATAAACTAGTACTGCCTTATGTTAATTTTTAATTGCCTCATTTATACTGTTAATTTGGACTAATTTTATTACACATACACGTACAAAACTTTCACTTACAAAGTAACTTTAGGTAATTAAAATAAGCCTCTATCGATCAAACAATGACAGTATATTATCAAACTTTATTAATATCACACATTTTGTTAAACCAATTGAGACATCTTGAGTAACCCGAGAGTTAAAAGAGTTGGGATCAAATATTTATTTTTCTTCATAACAATGTCGTTAAATTCTAAGTCAGATCTCAGACCAATGGGGCTGCCCACTGACCGAACTATTATGGACGACCGTTCAAGATGGAAGCAAGTTGTGCAGTCAGCCAAAACCCACCCCGGAGTGCTACGAGAAAAAGAAGAAGACTGTCGTTAAATTGGTTCCTGTTCATTTCTCCACGGAACAATTGCTTTACTCCTTGACCTGATCCAGTGTCGTATCAAAGAATATAGACGCATATGAGGACTTCCTCATTACTTGTATGGTTGGTCTCGAATTCGTCGGTAAAACCGACATGTTATGAATTTTATGCGACCATTGTCAGCTTAATACGACCATTGTCAGTACACGTTTTCAATTTTAAAATATCAACAGATTGCTAGATAATACCACATTTCACAAGATAGATCATGTTCTTGTAGACCCTAAACACCAATAACATAAAATAAACATGTGTACTAGGAGAGTAAACACTGAACATCGAAGAAAGACAAAATGAAAAAACAGAATGTTGCAACATACCAGAGAAAAAGAACCACCTGTATCGGGAATGCAACAACGATACAGAACAAGACAAATAGAACGGTATAAAAGACTGATGAAGGAAAAAAAAGAAAGTATTCCGAAAAAAAAAACATAGAAGGAAAACCTCGTGAACGAGAAAAATTGAAGAAAATTACGGAAAATTCTTCCAAAAATTGACTAAGAGTAGAAAGAATTTTAAACAAAGAAGAGAAATGTGTAGAGATAAAAAGGAAAGTTTGCTCAGAGGACAGAGGAAAATGCTAAAGCGATGTAAAAATTTGTTTAGTGAGAAATTCAAAAAACATAGCGATGAATTCAATGACGAAATTAAACTGGATCATTTGGACAAAAAAAAAACAAAACCATTTAAAGTATTAGCTGAAGTAAAAGCAGCTACAAAAAACTAAAAAGCTAAAAAACAATAATTCGCCTGGATCAGATTTTTAGAATTGGTAAACGAAGGCAGACACTCACTATTAAGCGCAATGCATGAACTGATACTGAGCATATGCAAAAATAAACAACTTTCGCTAGAATGAAACATTTAAATAATCATGTACAAAAAAGGGGATCAACTTTAATCTGGAAATTATCGAGCAATTACGTTTCTAAATAAAGCCATAAATTGAGATGATTCAGTCATAAATGACAGAATCATCTGATTCTGTCTCCGGCTTCTGCAAGTAATGTAGCCTTTCTTAAATAATTTTAAAGTGTTTGTTTGTCCTTTTGTAGTGTAGTGTAATGTACATTTATATGTTTATGACATTTTGTTCTTGTCGGATAGGCCGCAATTGACGAAATGCCCCTGAAGATGATCTAGGGATCGAAAGTACTTGGGCAAGATTAAATTAAACTGTGCTCGATATATGCCTTTTATCTGATCAAAGTTCATTTATTCGCGCATTCAACCTTATATTTAATTTATTATGTTACTAATTGTATGTTTTGTTAAGGAAATTATGTATTAAGATAATTCACTTTGTATAATAAATAATTAGTTATTTGCCCATATTACCTGTATTTTGCCCATATGCTAAGATGTATGCATTTTTATTGAAAATATTTGTTGAAAAGGGATGCTATTTGATTGGTTTACGTTAAATTATATGGCGCTTATTAAATACAACATTTTTGATAGTATATAAATATACTTTGATCTTCTTGTGAAATTTAGTCTACCAAATATTTATGACAAATAGTTACCACGAACACCATGAATCAAATTATAACAAATACAAATTATAAAAACCACAATGACACGACCGAGATTATTTACAAACTATAACCCTTGAAATAAAAAAGTTTATTTATTGCATATGTAGCAAATATGTGACAAGCAGCCTTGAAACAAATTAAAAATATTAGGTAGCAAAATGTGTCTTTATCATATCATAATAAAAATCTGTACTTACATATATTTTTAATTAAGTTCCCATTGTTAAATCTAGTCTTATTCTGTTACTCATATAAGAAATAAACTTATCCGGTTTACCTTCATTTTTATTAATAATAAAAGATAAAAACTGCGACAATAGTAATTTATTAAACGATTTAGCGACCACTACTAATGAATGATGCATGTTATTTTCAATATTTTATTTTTTTGCTTCTAGCTGTTCTATTTTTTTAAAGAATGCTAATTAAAATTACATGAATTTCTTGTTTTCTAATTACAAAAAAATTATATGTAATGGAAAATGTATATTTTCTTAATTACGTCATGTCAAAATATACAAAAAATTGTTGTATAAAAGAGTAGATTTACCTAAATCTTATAATTTGTTTATTTCTCGTTTAAAGAAGATCACTTGATAATTAAATTTTTTGTGTTATGTAAAGAAAAAATTCTGTTATGAAAAAAAAGTTATGTAAAGATTACTACAATTTCTATTGTCACTATAATCTGATTAAGAAGATTACTAAGCAACATGCTAAGGAGCCATGTGATATACGCAACGTTACTGTGGAATACAGTTTCAGCACAAGTAGCCACAGAATGTCAACTAGAAGTCTTATCTCCTCTCTTATGGAATGTAGCCATGGATGGATCGATAGCTAAATTCCGCAACAATAAACCTACAGCTTATGTGGATGACCTGTCCATCACATGACAAATTCTGTGACACAGTGGGATATAGTATTATAAAGCAATAGGCTCTGAATGTATTTACAGAATAGTTGGTAATATAGGGCTTAATATAGTTTAAAAATATCAGATTTACCATAACAAAAACTTTGGAGAGATTAATTATCTCTAAATCTGAGTGGTATGAATTTAAGCCCGGTTAGTGAATTAAAGTACTTTGGTAATGTTATACTAAAATACATGTTAGTAATACTATACTCGAAGCTTACCAGTTTACTTTGATTTGGCAGATATAATGATCAAACAAGACAGCGATCACTACTTTATTAGTAAACAAACGCATTCATGGAAAATGTGTGACTTAATACCAGATATGATATAATATACGCATATGTCGTATGGTCAAATTATATTTAAATTAAGTGGGGTACCAAGACTTATTGCCTTCTAAAAATAGAAACTCTGAAGGACACACTAACAGGATATGGGAACATTACAGGATCTCACTCTTCTGCACATCGTTATAAGGGTAGTAGAGAAAGGACATTATAGACTGCAAGCTAACCTGAAAGACGTTATAGTTAGATCAGGTCATATTCCCCTCATAAATGAATTTATTACCTTAGGTGTGATGACTATATAGTACCCAAATATAAGCCCAAATTACCTTTCCAAGTAAACATTCGCCCACGGGAGGGTTAGGGTAGACAAAACATATAACCTAAGCTGCAGGAGTGTAGTTGATATTATAGAGACGGATCTAAACTATAGGTTACTGCTAAAGGGTCGCGCAGAAATTTATAGTAGTGAAGGAAATGTAAGCACTTCTATTCTACTAGGAGAATATAATCCGAATTCCACGCAGATATTTATAAAATCTTGGATTATGTTCGAAAAACTAACATGAGAACTTTTGAACTTTGGTTATCAGGCGTTTAAATGTACTCTCAGGAACCCTAAGGTAGTCTTATAATGTGTTAGCGCGATAATGCCGTAAAAAACTCTATAGACCGGCGGAGCATATCAGTGTCACACTGCTCCAGATCATCGGGGAATATACGTTTACGAAAAAGCTGATGAAATAGCTGAAAAAGAATCAGTCACAAAATATACAGGTCCAGAACCGACTGTAGGAGTGTTAAAAAGCACTGTCTATGATCGGAAAAGAGCTAGGATCCGGACACAGACATAACTCTTACTAAAAAAGTATATCTTGTCAAGAACATGAAGCAATATGAATTGGACGGGCATGCAATGTGAAATACTGCGAAAATCAAGCAGCGATCAGCTCAAAAGTATAACGGACTTCCTTACTGGATTTGATATTATAAGGATGTTTCATGTAAACTTGATGTGTCTTAGATAGTAGGTGGCAAACTCTTTTTAAAGGCTACCTAGCAAAAAATGCTATTAAAAACAAACACCTAATACAACGTGTTAGTGGATATATTTGGTTATTATTTAATTAAAAAAAAAGAAGACAATATATTATAATCTTAAAAGTATTTATATTTAAGTCTGCTAAAAATAAAAATACACAAGTATAATTCAGGAAGTATATTCCAATATGAGAGGTCAAAGTAAACGATATTGACTCAAAATAAGTATAAATCGCTAATAAAAAATGTAGTTGTATCATAACACAAAGTGTTCATTACAATTGTCTAACAAGTTTACCATCGCGTATTAATTATCGTCATAGCTTATCTTCTCTGAGGCAGACGAAAGGGGTCCTTGTCCCCAGTTAGCGCCCATGGCGGAAATAACTTTTGAATAAGTCAAACTGTACACCTGCAATCAATAAACAAACTTTCTCATTGAAAATGTTCGACAAATTATACATACGAGAGATTCCACGTAATTTGGCTGATAATCATTCATAAATTCTGTTGTATAAGTCGCTTTTAAACTCGCACTTCTTTTCTCTATTTTTCTTGTGTCTCACTTACCTGGACGGCGCAGATAAAAGTTCCGTAGTACGGGAATCGTGATAAAAAATTAAATAAAAATTTATCTTACTTGCATATGGGTATACAGGAGAATATTTCGAATATTATCGAGAGCACATCGTACAAATGTGTCTGTGCTTTGAGAACTAATTATTAATACTAGACTCATTACAACAATAAACAGAAATGCTCTGAGGTACTTTGTTTCATTAATAAGAAGGAAAGAGGGCATGGAAAGACTGATCGTCGGAAGTAAAGTCAAAGGCAGAAGATTAAGAGGCAGATCTGCTTTACACAAAATACGGCTACGGCTAAAAATTTCACAGGGCTCTAACTTCCATTAACATCTCACAAAGCTCAAAATATGGTTAAATGGTCATGACGTAACCATATGCTTGCGTAGGATAGCAAAATAAGGATGATTTAATATATCCGACTAGTAAGAGCAACGATGGACTTAACAACAACAATGGTCTACATACCAAATGAACTTACTATAATATTGAGTCCAAGATCCAAAACAAATCTGACAAGATTTTATAATAAATTTTGTGGAAGTTTCTAAAACAAAGTTTTCAGTGTTTTATTGATATATAAAATAAATTTTCATCAAGTAACTGTCGAATTTATCACTTATGACAAAAACACTAACCACAAAAAAAGCAAAGAGAACCAAAAATCAAAAAAATGTGGAAAACGATGTTAAAGTATTGAATATAATATATATATATATATCGAGAAAAGGAGTACGACCGTCAATACAATATCAATTAAGGAACACTCGAAGAGTGGTGGGTTTTTCGGTCAAAGTGGAAAAAAAAAGACAAAGAAGGTGGCTACTTCTTCTATTTATTGAAGACGTTTCGCTTTCTAATCAGAAAGCATCATTAGTTCATCTAAAAAGAACAATATGAAAAACCACACATCCATATAAAAGTTATTATAAGTGTGTTACCTCAAAAAGATATGTAGCAGTCAATGATCTTAAATATGTGAAGAAGTTTACGACAATGGACATTATAAGATTATATTGTATAAACAATTAATTGGAACTAAATACAGTTTACAGAAAGACCATGTGGTAATTGTACATGTATATAAAAAATATGTAAAAAACGTATATTATTAGTTAAATTTAATTTTAACTTTAGGTAACATTATTAAATTGATTAAGGTTGAATTATAGTGATATTTAAAAATATAATGAAGTTACCAGTCTTAAGCTTCTTAATTGCTGTCGGTAAAATGAGAGCAACAGGTAGAAACCACGCCAACCAACGAGAAAAGACAGTGGCCTTGAGGTCAAAATATGACAGAACAGCAAGGCGTATTTAAATAGTCTACGTTGTGGCTGAATAGCCAGCCAACAGGTGAACATTGATTCAACTTTCAACAGTCCAAGGTTCATAACATTTGGAACTGAGACTAATAAAAATTCTATGAAACAATTTTAATTATAATATTTTATTAAACTATTTGATCAGAAACGATTATTTCACATACGTAAATGTAACATTGACACAATAATCAATAAAATTTAAGTTGAATGAATCTAAGTTAAATAAAGTAAGAAACTATTTTATTTTATTTTTATTTGAAATTATTTATTATGAAAATATGATAGAACATACACCTTAGGGGACAATTTTAAAGTAAACAACATATTAAGCCTAATTCTGCAATATTAATGCATGGTAAATTTGGCTCAAGTTACTAATGTCCGTTCTCTTACTAAGAGCGTTAGGGTGTTTAAGTATTAAACACATTTCCAAAAACTACCTTTTAACGAGATTACGTTCATTGCTAAGAATCTTAACTTCATTGAAGTCCACTTTGTGTTTAGTGTTAATAGCATGCTGGGCAAGAGCAGAAGTATGCTTAGATAAGTTCATATCACTGCGGTGTGTCGTAAGACGCTCTCTTACTGATCTCCCTGTCTGCCCGATGTAGCATGAGTCACACTTAGCACAAGGTATATGATAGATGACATTTACTTGTTCCAGAAAAGACAAGGGTGTTTTTGTTTTAGAAAACAAATTTCTGATAGTCTTAGCATTCTTAACAGCAATTTTAACAGGTACGTTATTTTGTTTGTACAGTTTAATAAGTTTTTCAGTAACTTAGGAAAATAAGGTAGAGATGAGTAATGGGTGTTTGGAGTCCCAAGTACAGTATAAGACAGAACAGTGTTATTAATGGAATTATTTGATATTATTCTAAGTTGGTCACCATTGGGTATGTCATTTAAAGAGAAACCATAGCTTTGTAAATAAAGGTATTTATTAATGAGGGAGGATGGATAGGAATTCTTAATTAAAATATTTCTAAGTAATTGAAGGGATTCCCTTCGATTAACTGGATGTGTCAGTCTATTAAGCCTACAGCTTAAAGCTGTAATTAGGTTTAATTTATATTTGAAAGGATGACAAGAATGGTAGTTGAGAAACCTATTAGAGGCCATTGGTTTGATATACCAACTTGTGGTTAAGGTGTTATCTCCCAGTCTACAGGCCAAGGTGGCCTGTATCTTGTCTGGAGGTAAGGCTAGGAATAGGTCATCAACATACCGCTTAATAAAAGGGATTTGAAAATCTAAAAGACCCAAACGGTCAGATACTAAATCATCCAATACAAAATTAACTAGGATGGGAGAGATTGAGGAACCCATAGGTGTCCCAAAAATTTGAAGATAATATTTGTCATCAAAGACCAAAAAATTAGTGTCAAATACTAATTGCAACAGTTCTGCAAATACATCCCATGATACAGGACAGTTAGGTTGGATAAAATTTCAATGATTTCTTAAGGAGGTAGTGACACTAGAAAAAGGTAAATTAGTGAAAGGAGATACCACATCAAAACTTACTAAAATGTAACCTTGTGGAAGTTATTAATAAATTCACCAAAGTGAAAAGAATCAACAATATTAAAGTTGTTATTATAATTATAAGATTTTGATAATATCAGTTAAAAATTTTGTAATATTAATATTTGGTAAATTAATGGAGAAAACAATCGGCCTCATGCTCAATGTGGGCTTATGTATTTTCGGTAGACAATAAAATCTGGGAGCATATTCATCATAATTATGTAAATATTTAGCAAGTGGTTGATCTATGATCTTTAAGTTTTTTAAGTCAGTAATGAATTTATTTATTTTATTAGTAAATTTAGAGCAAGGGTTGGTAGAGAGAGGTTGATAGTATCTATCATCATCTAACAACGATTAGCTAATACTGAGATATTGATTTCTATCCATGAGGACAGTGGCATTCCCTTTATCACTAGTAAGAACGAGAAGATTGGGGTGGGTTTTTTAATAACGATACCGTCTCCCTGTAAATCTTATCTAACTCAAATATGGGTTGTCTAGGGCGATTAGAAAAATTCAACAGAATATTGTTGGAAAAAGACCTAAGATATAGAAGTTCGGAATTGTCAGCATATGACAAAATATTTTCAACATCTGCTAAGATTTTACTAACAGAAGAATCTCTGAAAATTGGCTGTAAGCCAAATTTAGCACCTAAGGATAACAACTTGAGAATGTCCTGAGGAACCTCAGTATTGGATAAATTTTTAATCCACTTGGGATTAAATGGAATTTTTTTAAATTGGGGAGTGTCTAAGTTATTGAGTTTCTTACGGAGGTGTACCATGTATTTATGATATACAAAATTAAATTTCTCATGTAAAGATGACTAAAATTTGTACAACAAATTGTCAGGAAGTTGATTATCAAGGAAAGCAGTGACATTATTAATTTTATAAATAATAAACTTAATATCAGTGTGAACCTTAGATATATGGAAATTAATTAATCGTGCCCTCACCTGTCTGTTTAAAGCTTGGCTTCTGCGGTATAGTGTGTCATTAGTGGAACCTGATGTTGATGAAAATATGTTGGAAGTGGTGTCTTCCAACCAGAAAAATCTTGCACTAAACACGATTTCCGACTTGCAACTTACACGGTCATGCAGACCGTTCTTTTCTGGATGGACAAGATTTATTTGTTTGAACTAAACACGTAAAGTAAAGTATTAGAAGTAATAGATGATGTCAGTTTACATCTTCCGATCCAAAACTTTTTATATGGGAAACAATAAAAGATGGGAAAACAAAGTGGCAGCAGATGCGCACCATTTGCTGAATGTCAGAACTTGGAGTCGGGCAGCTCGTAATCGCCTATTTTGGAGGCGGAAATTATAGGGGGTCAGGGTTCAATTTAAAATATAGTACCATAGGAAGAAACATACCTAGTCTATATTTGTTAGTAGTTATTACCATTATTTGAAGAAATGACGTTCCATACTTTGTTCTTATCTTCCGTACTAATTTGATTTTTACTTCGCCTCAAGTTGTAGGTCAGACAGCTAATACACGATCCGTCGGATCACATCGCACTTTTAAAGTAAGATAATAAAGGTTTCGTAAGTAGATCTTTAGTATTTTACAAAACGGCTGTAATTAGTCTGAATATTTCAATAATAATAATTCTTTACAACAAGGATCCACGTGATAATGTCAGACTGCGTAAACTACGCAGAAAGAGAGAATAATGAATTTTAGTTACTTTAGTAAGTCACTAAAGTGACAACTATGGTTATCAGATTGAATGTTAGGTATGGTAACAACTGCTATAAACATATATATATATATATATATATATATATATATATATATATATATATATATAATATATATATATATATATATATATATATATATATATATAAAGTGAGACGAATTGGACATGACAGAAAATTAAAATAAGAAAAACATCGTATCTGGGCCACATACTTCGAATCGATAAATACTTTCTTCTACACGTCATGATGAAAGCAAGAGTAGAGAGAAGAAAAGGTTTGGAAAGAAAAAAGAAATATTGGCTGAGAAATAACAGAGATTAGACTAACCTGAGTATTGAACACATATTTCACGTTGCAAATATAGGGAAGCAATTAAAAAACTGATCTCCAGCCTTCGATAGAAGACGGCACAATAAGAAGATGAAAAGAGAAAATATTTATAACTATACAAGAATAAAAATATAAAGAATTGGAAATCACAAAGTTTAAATATCCAAAAAAATATATTTCAGAAATTTGTTACTGAAATGTTTTAGATAAAGATATCAAGACCAGAAAATATCTTATAATAAGACAGTAATATCTACCATGGCAATCATATTTATCTTATTTTATCTTGTTATGTCTTGTCCATGTCCATTTAAGAATTTTAGAACTTGTGTTTTATAATATCCAATATAACATGTAACGGTATAAAATTGTGGCTAATGATTACTATTTATTGATTGTTTGTTAATAAGCCAAATCTATTAATTCTGTTAACTTAATAAATCTATTATAGTTCGATCACACTTTCTTTGAGTGTAGGCGTAGGCAATTATTTCTACTTGGATTATGTCAAATGTGTTTTATAGATTAAGAGAATTTTTGTGCGATATTCAGAACGAGTTTTCCTTGTGGTGAGTTTGTGAGAAACTTTTCTCTAGTTCGACTTGCGCGACTTGGACATGCTAAGTCTTCGTTAGTTGACGGGGAACAGGCTGGTTTTGAGAGCTGTTAACAAAATTGTATGGTTATGACCTATTCCAGGTAGTCGAAGAATATTCTTTGGATCAAACCGTTTTTTGGTGAAATTTTACATTCTAGTTGGGAGTAGAAGTTTTGAAAATTTGTTATGGTAAATAGTTTTTATTGGATTGAAAAAACCGAATTGTTCGGATTAAAATACTCAATACTGGATATATAAGTACAGTACAGTAAGTAAATCCAAGAGGATTTTTTTGAATTTTATGTTCGAATATTTTCAGCGTTCGGGTATGTGAGACGAAAAACAGGTATTTTGTTAGTTCTTTTCTGTTTTTTTTTTACAGCGATATGTCTATAAAAACAGTAAATTCATTTTTCTAGCAACTGATTTGCTTGTATAAAAAGTAAGCACATTAAAAAAGAGGTACATCCATTTAAAAGAAATACTTTAAAACGTACTTTAAATTTAAGCTGAAAATTTTTGTAATATAATATAATTCTGGGTTGGGAGTTGCACCTGTGGATTTATTATTTTTCTTTAATTACATGAGGTGGGATAACTCAGGAAGAGTTGAGTTATAATGCCATATACAATTTAATAATATAAATTTCTAAGGTTTTAAGTAAGCTATAAAGATATAGTTGTATGAAGGCATTACCAATGCGTTTTAAAATAGTTTTATTTCTCCTGTTTGATGAGAAATAAACACATAATCAAAAAATAGCTACTTTTTATTTTGGTGAAATAATAAAATTTAGGGTTTGAGAACATTTTTTAATGTGAAAAATTTGTAACCAAAGTTACTTAAATGTATATTTTTCTTAGAGTATACTATTTCTCAAAGGAACCCTAATTAAAACTGAAGAGAACTTTATAGTCTCCTATGACATTAACCAGGGTATTCGCTTTCAATTCAAAAATGAGTACCAGATAGAATATTTAATTGTTTTAAAATAAATTACATAACGTGTTTACTTATTAGGACACTTTTTTTATTTAAGGATGTCATTTCGATGACAGGTGTTTTCAGTAGGGGATGACACTTCAGCGAGGTGGCATGTCAGTCAATGGAACATATTGTACAGTTCATCACACTTCAATTAACTCCAAAGCTGTATGTAGTTGACATGGACATCTGGAAGAGAAATAAGGGTTTCAGTTGTGTTTTGAAATTCATGTTTTAATTGAACTATTTTGAAATTATTAAGGAGTTACATTGCAGGATGAACTGGGGGTCTATTAATTGGGTTTTCTTTTCAACGTTTAATGTTTTAAAGTACCTACACCTTATTTAGAATTGTAGTGGAGCAAGGCAGAAATTTTTTGTTAATGTTAAATGTTAAATATCTGTATGTATCTTTAAATTTTTAGCTACTATGTGTTCACATCTTGCGCTTACCTCCTACCTTGCGCTACCTACCTCCGTGTTACATAAAGTTCATGTTTGTATTTAACCTATGGGAGGGGAATATCAACTTTAACGTATCACTTTAAAATAATTTTGTCACTTGATATCTTCCATCCAGGACTTTATCATTTGCTCTCAAATATTTGAGGTATTTGATTTCACGTAAGTTCACTTGTATGCATTTCAGGCTTGTAAATGAGATAATTTTGTAATTGCTAAATATTACATCATAGGGAAGTAAAAGCTGCATATGGTATACCTGTGTCTTATTACTTCATTATATTGTTCCATTTGCTTCATTTATTTAATAAGTTATAGTTATTAGTTTGTAATGGCTAGCAACAAAGAAAGCTGGCGCCCAATATTATTTATTCGTTTATTTTGAATCTATCCCGCCACCGGTTAGTTAGCTTGGAGTCAGTACAGTTAAAGCACAACAACTGCCTACATATACAACTGCAAGGTAAATAACATTAGTGCTGTGGTATTCGATATTGTTAGTGTGATCGACTTATCACTCCGCAATTAAAACACCTTTTACGGATTTCTTCATTTCTTTTCATGTATATCGTATGCTCAACAATCACCTCTCGATTCTATGTTTCGTCACTTATAGCTTGGTGGCTATTTTGGAAAAAGTCAGTGCTTCTGCGCCGTAAGCAAGAACTGGTGAGACATATTGATTTATAAAATAACGTAAAGTCGTCGTGCGTCTAGAGGCGCGCATAAGCCCCCTTCATGACCACTTATTCTTATCCTATGCTTTCATGATCAATTTTAGTCTCGCAGTCTCAGGTCATCATATACGTTGGTTGCGGTATCCCGTGATTCCTTTTTTTTTAAATATAGTCACCATTTAGAAATTTTTTACATCATCTGCTCTTCTCTGGCCTTGCAATATGCCCGCAAACTTTTACTGTTGGGACCAACACTGTCCTTACTGTAATTTGTTTTTTATCCAGTCATTTCTGCTTTTGTGTTATAAGATATAGCCAGCATCGCTCATTCTTGTGTAGGGATGATGTGTATATTCAAAATCTGAGACTGCTGATACGTAACTATTTTTGTTTTAAATACATCACCTTACATTCCAAAAGCCTATCTTCCTTCTTCTTCTGGTATCATATTCATCGCATAATGGCAACAATTACAGCAAAGTAATGTGTATTATATGGAGCTTAAAACAATGATTACAATTACAAAATATTCAATCTTATTTTTTTAGTCTTATATTTTTTATCTACGAATATAATACTTATATATTGTAATGAAACGACCGTATTTCGGTTACGACAATGTCTTTATTTAACTAATCAGCACAGAAATAATAATGCAACTTTTCCTATCACCATTTAAATTAAATAACACTAATATTAAAGAATAAACAATAACAAATTTCCTTTGTTAAGGGAATTTAAACATTTTAGATTTCATTAGAAAATTACAGTCAAAATATTTTTATTTAACTTCTTGTTTTATTTTATTTAATTTCTTCTTTAAACTTCAATAAGAAAATAAAATAACTTTTGGACGCTTACTGACCTTTGCTCACTAAAATAATAGAAATAGAAATTTTGGTAGTAACGATAATAATCCAACAAATAATATGAAATATATGTAATCCAAGTCAAGCAAAGAAAAATAGAGATAATAGATAAAAAGTTCTTAATACATAGTTATTTCTTGAAAGTCAGTTAACCAGTCAACGCGTTTTATCACACTTCTTCAAAATCCATGTAAGTGGAAATAATAAATAAATAATAGTCAAATTTTCGGAGTGTTTAAATTAGTGCCACAAATCTCTTTTCGACCCATAACAATATACTATATACAGAATTAATTTTAGAAGCTTTGATCTAATTTTTCATATATAACGTGGCCAACGTATTTTTATATGTAGAAAAGAAAGTAAGCTTTTGTCTTTTTTTATATTAAAAATCAACTCTTTAACAACAATTTCTTCACTGAAACTTTGAGTAGCATTCTCACTGCGTACAAGATCCTGGGAGAGAACTTCCAACTTGGAGGGACTTAAAAGGAAACACCAATAAAAAGACCTAAAAAAGATAAACTCAAACTACATAAAAGACATAAATAACAGGTTTTCCTTAATTTTGGACCAACTTGGTGAAAATTTCCATTCCCCCTGTGTATCCGCCCCTTTGCATAACAGTGTTTTATTGTGGTAAATACCAATCTTGCTCTATTTGAAATTTATTGTTTAAATCAGGATATAGTCCGATGTTAGCCAGGCATCCAGGTGTATAAACTTGTTCACAATTTCTGTATGTTTTCCGTGTATTTTTAGAGTATGTTTTTATCTCGTATATTTTTTATGTGGTAATGGATTATTTCTGTTGGATATAATTATTATCTTCGTTTTAGAAGTATTGATTGTTAGGCCCAATAGATTCCCTTACGGAATTATCTCGTTTGGAAGTTGTTGAAGAGTTTTTGAATTGTCAACAATAATCGCAGTATCATTTGCATACCGTAGTGTATTAATTGAGACCCCGTGTATTTTTATACCGTTGTTTGTATCTTGGATAGCCTTATTAAAAGTATGTTCTAAATATTTATTAAACAACAAATTAAATCGCATGCATCCCTAAAGGATTCGATCGGAGTGCATCTTAATCTTAATTTTGTTTTTATTCACATTAAATTTCAATTTAATTTTTTCGTTTCTTCTTCCAATTCTATAATCAAATATTTTAGGTGTTTTGCAAATATTGCGTTATTTAGTCCTTTTGCGTTTATTTCAATCGCTTCTTGGTCACATAGGGCTTTCTGAATATTTCTTTGAAATCCACACTAAACAATTTAGGTAAAACTAAAGCACCTTGATTTATTCCCCTTTTAATTTGTATTTTATTTGTGACTGCGTTAAGGTTAATAATTATTAATGTTTCTTTTTGGAATATATTATTTACTCTTTCTGTATATCTATGATCAGCTGTATCCTATAAAAAGTACGTGCCTCAGGGACCGGATGCAAACAACAATAGATTGACCTGTATATTGTGGCCTGCATGTATAAAATGGTGCGGGGTAATGCTGCACTTTGGTTGCATTGGTGTTGTGTTGGCTAAATCGTGCATGCCACTAAGCTGATAGAGGAGGATTTTTCAGACGTAATATGTTCAATTATCTTTTCAAGTCGTTTCTCCAATATATCAAAATTATACTGAACTCATGGACCAAGGTAAAGTCAGTAGAGTACTTACTAAACTTAAAGTAAAATGTTTTTGAGCTGTTTTTATATAAATATAGAGATAGTACTTGTGCTTAAAAGAGGAGTAAGTACAAATGCCTTGCATTTAAGAAACGAGAATAAAGCAATATTCAGAGAGATTTATAATATTGTATAGTACAAATGATTTTGTTTTATCTTAATAATTATTAATTTTTTTTTTCATTAATTAAAATAAAAAAAAATAATTATTAAAATAAAAAAAATCATTGTACTATAGAATATTATATTTTAAGCTAAACGTATTAAATATATAAAACGAGGACCTGGATCCAAAACAATCAGATAAAAAAATATCATTGTAACGACTCCCAACTCCTACCTCCTAACTATAAAAAGGACAGAAGATAATTACAGCTAAAGGACTTACCTTAGAAAAAAAAAAAAAACCAAGAACTAATTTGTTATTTATAATTATTATAAAACGAAAATAGAGATATTTTATCCAAGATTAATATTTTAATAGTAACCCAAATTGGTGCTATTCAATGCCACCCAGGAATATTGCACAAAGATGTAGCTAAGCATACAGATTACAAACAATCAGTATAATGCCAGTTCTAATAACGTATAGTCGAATGATCATGCACAATGGACATATAGTATACATTTTTGTCTATTCGAGGATAATAAATTATTAACACAAAGTTTGATTTATAGTTCAGTCAAAGAAGGTTAACAAAAATAAATCTTCGGAGAAAGCAAATAAATTATTTTTTAAGCGAGTAATTATAAGAAATATATACATAAATTTAAAATTGTCCATCTATCTTATAGCTCTACAGTCCAATTCGAGCCCTAACCTACCTTAGCAAACCTCTTCATTCGTTACGGTCTTTAGTCATTCTCCTCCACGGTAGACGTCCCATTCATAATCCATAGAATGTGTAAAAAACATACGTCCCCATCCATAATGTGGATGGGGACGTTCATGCGTCCCCATTCACATTATCCTCCCATTGCTTTCTCGGTCTTCCAAAGGCAAACATACTTAGTTCAAGGTGGTTCTATATAAATATATATTTCATAATTGTATCTGATTTGCCACCCATTGTTTTTAATCATAAGGAAGTTTCACATCCATAGCTCACTATCGGTCGAAGTATAGTCTTGTAGATTATTATATTGTAGTATCTTAGTCCTTTAATGTAGGTCTCGTAATTTGAATATATGGTTCATAGCGAAGTATGCTGTATTGGCTACGATGAGTCTTCTGTTAAGCTCTGCATCGTCTTTGTTATCTTTAAGTGATGTTAACTCCCAAATTTATAAAGCTATCGGATTTTTCTAAGTTGTCTCTCTCCAATCAACTTTAACTAACATTTTAGTCTTTTTTATGTTTATTAATAAACCTATTTATTTAGCATGAGCTTTAAGTTCCGTATACGTATTCTCGTCTCTTGCTTGGGTTCTGCTCATGATATTCATCTTCATGATGTCATCTACATATGCTGCCAGTTGAAGTGATGTAGTGTTGATGGCTGCCCATTTGTTTTTATTTTTTTATTTAAATGTAAGTATTATTGAAAGAAACTCTTGGTAACAGTATTGAAATGAATAGATCTAAAAAATAAGTAATAACTTAATAATATTTATGCGTGATTCGACTTAATATTTAATAGGAAGCATAAAATATCCCAAAGCAAAATGACAATAAATTATAAACTAATTGACTACTTTAAAAACCCATTAAAATGAAAGAGAACTGTTGAGAAATAATAAAAAGTTACGGTAAATAGTACCAATATTATAAAATGAATAAAATTTGTTAAAACTCTTAATAAAATATCAAAAGATCAGATCAATTCAGTATTATATAGGGCGTACGTTTAAACAAATAATAAGGAGATTTGAATATAAAAAGAATTTCAAGGACTTAAGAACGACTGAATAAATTACCTAACTAATTTCTGTATGGCAGATGACACAGAAAAAATTACGGAAAAGTTAATGAAAATATTGAAATCGAATTGTTCGAGTAAAACAATGCATAAAAAAGAAAGAGAATTACAAATGAATAGCTAAATTATGAGGGAGAAAGTTTAATGTAACAATTGATAATATTAAATCACGATTCTTTGACAACGTAAAATTCGAATCAAATAGCAGCCAAGTAATAACCCTCTTATGTTTAAGACAGGTAATAATAAAATAAATAATAATAAAATACAGTGAGTTAAAGTAAAATTGTGTAAACGAACAACCTGAAAAGTAAGATTGTTGCATTATTGTTTTAACGTAGTTATTCACAATATTTTTAAAATTATTAGTGGGCATTGACAATAAATGCAATCAAGAAGTCAAGGTCCGATGGATCGACTAGTCCTTGCCTTCTTTCCGCAGTAATTACAAAGTGATTAAGGTGACAAATAAAATACAGAGTCAGTTTTAGACAACACATTTTATAACATTTACAACAAATAAAAACAACACATTTTAAATTAAATCTTATTATTATATATTTATTTATTAATTGTTATTATATTGTTCTGAAGCTATTTTCTTGTGGCATTTTAAATTAATTTATATTTAAATGGGAATAAGCCACAATTAAAGGTTAAAATACGTTTATTGACGTTTCAATTTCTACTTCGGAAATCGTTATTATATTATTATATCATTATTATATTATTGTAAGAATTAATTTAAATTCAAGTTCCCAACTGAATTTATATTGAGATACCTTTTAACGTAATTCCCAATAAAAATCAAGTAATAGTGTTAAGTGAAGAAATAGGTAAATAAAATACATAAAAACAAAACGACAAACGAGGTACAAAACGACGAAGAGAATAAACTAAAGATAGGAGAACAAGATTATAGCTTTCGAAGAAGTAAAATACAAAGAGATCACCACAGAAAAACGAAGAAGATGAAGTGAAAGATACAAATCAGTTATGATTAGAATGATGAAAGAACTGATGGGGAGAAAACGATAAAATGATAAACAAAATAAAACAAGTGAGGAAGGAACAAGCCCAAAACAATAAAATATTAATGATAAGAAGGCAAGAATCAGAACTTAAAAAGAGAAGTAAAGCAACTACAGGAAAGAATCGAATACATAGCGAAATTCAGTACAAAGAAAAACAGATAATAACAGGATTAAAAATAGACGATAGAAACATAAGAGAAGGAATGGAAAATTTTATAGCTAGAGAAGTAAATGTTAAATTAAGGAATGTCACAAAGATTGGGAAGAATCTATGCATTATAGAAACAGAAACAATGATAGAAAAAACTGAGATATTAAAAAACAAGAACAACGTAAAAACCACAAAGACCGCATTTACATTAACAATGAACTAACAATGAACGAAAAAAAAATACAAATAAGCAAAGTGGCGAAATAAGAAAGAGCAAAAGGAAAAATGGCAAGAATATTATACAAAAAGTTGACAGTAGATGGTAGGGAATAGAGATGGCATGAAGAGAAGGAAAAGTTGTACGAAATTAAAAAGTCGATAGTAGTGAATGGAGATGGGATGAAAAGTAGGAACAGCTGTACGAAATAAAAATGGGAAAGCTGCATAATCGTCAAAAAAATTATGGCTACGATAAGGATGATGATCTTAAAGGAAGGAAATGAAGATAGCAGCAAAGACAACAGACAAATAAAAATAGATTGAAAGTGGAAATACCGAACGCAAGAGGGACTTAAAATAAAAAACGTGAGAAATATAGAATCAAAATAGTGGCCTTACAAGCAACCACGCAACAGGGAAGTGAGATAGTGAAAGTTAGAAAAAGTACTGAAAACAGATATAAAGCTAAATATATACCTACCAGGGGATAGGCTTTATGGTGTCAGGAAAAAGACAATGAAATTGAAATAAAAAAAGGTTTTACGAACAACTTGGGGAGCTTATCGGAAAAGTACCAAAATATGACATAGATATAATCGTGAAAGATATGAATGCAAAAGTAGGAAGAGAAGAGATTTATATAAATACAACAGGTGGTAAAAGTCTGCATCAAGAAAGTAATGACAATGGAAAAAAACAATGGAATTTTCAATGTTGCATAACCTTAAGATAGCAAGTACACAATTTATTCATAAAGATGTACATCAAATAACCTGGATCTCTCCTGATGAAACAACGAGAAACCAAATAGACCTTATTGGGACTTTTTCCTTAGAGTCCTAAAAGCAGAAAAAAAAACGGAAAAAAAAGAAAAGGAAGACCACGAAGGAAGTGGTTTGAGGCCATTCAGACTGACATAGAAGAAATGGAGACTGGTAAGTAAGTACAAGTGATGGACCGTCAAAAGTGGAGAAACTAGACAAGACTATCGAAGCAAAGGGTAGAATCTAATATATAGGTATATATATATATATATATATATATATATATATATATATATATATATATATATCGGTACCTCAGAGGTAAACTATCGTAACTGCAAATTTCGCTGTTTTCTGATTACATTAATATATACATATATATATATATATATATATATATATATATATATATATATATATATATATATATATATATATATATATATATGTATATATATATATATATATATATATATATATATGTATATATATATATATATATGTATATATATATATATATGTATATATATATATATATATATATAAATATATATATATATATATATATATATATATATATATATATATATATATATATATATATATATATATATATATATAAATACGTATATAATAAAATAACCTCAAACTCGGCAGATCCTGTACGGATGCTGTCTTTATCTTTGAAAACATTACTAAATAATAATTATAAGCCGGCCTAAATACGTTTTCTTGACATCAATCTAATAGAATCCTTCAACATGATGATTAATGTCGTTACAACAAAACACATAATAACGTCAAAGATGCAAGCTTAAAGTAAATTGAGTAATTCTCAAGCGTGTCATGAAATTAAAATATTATGGTATACAAATATCAAGTTTTGGTGATGGGAAAAAAATTATTAGCATCAACATAAGTGAATAAATCTACATTATAGATATAAGACCTACTATAACCTATAGTGCAAAAAGTAGACGACAAAGATCATAAAACGAGGAACAACTTTAAATATCATATTTTATGATAATTTATAGAAAAATCAGAAATGTGCCTCTAGATAATGAACAAATCGAAATAATAAAATCCACGTGTAATATCAAATTTATTACAGAAACCATAGAATACCATTCCCGAAAAAGAAATAACAAAATTAGACACACAATTTTATTTTAAAAAAATATTCATATTATTTTTTTGTAATATGAAATAAAAACAGATAAGAAAAAGATTTATATGAAAAATTTAATTTTACCGCACTATTTTATTTCCCAGTATACATAACGATTAACTTTCGTTTTCGCATTGCATTGTGATTCGCTTAATAGACGGTTTGGCGATATCGAGAAAGAGTGAGAGGGTGTTACACAATTGTTGTGATTACAACAATAGGTTAAATATCTCGAGGCGCCAACATCTCGAGTGGGTGTTGAAAATGTATGATTGTTAAAATCCCAGAATGGGCTTTAATAATACACCATTCTACCTGGTGACTGGGGAGGGCAATCCTCGCTTTTATTGTTTTGTTTTTTTAGCAAGAAGTTTAGTTAGATGGGACAAAGAGGTATTATTGCCGAAATAGTAAATATTATCAATAAATCGAAGGAAACTGAATTTTATATTCGTGAGAAAAATGTGGCAAATTAATTTTATTTAGTATAAAAATATTTTGCCACTTATAATCTTGAAGATAAATAGCTTTCTTTGATACTTACATTTCGGTAAATATACTTAAGCTTTCAATTAAGTTGAGCGATAAAACCTTTTAAGGAACATTCAATCCTCATGCGTAATATTAAACATGCTAGTAGAAGCAGATTAAATCACGATTCAAAATATATTGTCGATAATCCCAAGACGAAGTCTTGAGCAGATCTGGAATACATATTTTTTAAATGTTTAATGTATTGAAATTTAAGCAGTTCCTATGGTATACGAAATATGAACTTGAAATAGAGAAATAATTATATCCTGTAGTACCCTGTAAAAACCAAAAAGCAGATATTAGGAGCAAAACCATGTATGTCAAAAAGAAAATTACATAATGGCAATCAGTGAACTATTTTTTTACAAAGACAAAAGTTTCATGGACAACATTTCTACGAGTTAAGTTCTGTCTAGAGTCTTTCACACAACCAAATCAACAGAAACACTGAAAGTAACCTAATTAAAAATGGAAGAGAGTGTTCGGCAGACAGGAAAACAAACACGTAGATTCGCAATAAGATAAGAATTGAGGATTCAAGAAATCGCATAGTTACATCAAAATAAAGATGAACCAGACACTTAATCAGACCAGAAGATAAAATATTAAAAAAGCGATTGAAAAGAGTAACACAAAGAGCAAAATAGGGAGATGTCATACCCGATTCTGGCAGAATATATTGGATAAAGAGAAGATAACTGTAAAAAACGTGGTGATGGTGATATTGTCTATCCAGCAGTGGTATACTTATACTGAAATATAATAAGAATGGTCACTGGAACTAAATATACTTGACAAGTGAAATAAATAGTTATTATCTAATAAAGCTTCTAGTAAATATTAATAATTAAGTCGTTGTTTAATAATTTAGTAATCCTTTAATCTTAGTTATATCTTATTGTTAAATAAATAATCTCCTATCCGTTACTGACTTTAAACTGTTTGTCTTATTTCTCTTATAAAGAAATGAGTTGATGGTTTGCTCGACAAAAAAAACCTAATGACACTATTGTTTTCTCTTTAGTTTGTTGCTTTTGTGTTATTAACTTTATTTGTTACTTACATTTCTCAATAATTTAATGACCAAAGATTTAAAACGAAAAAAAAAAAACATTTTCAAAAACAAATAGTGATGGGCAGGGGACGATTGTGCCAATGGAAGTGGCGGATCCAGAAATTTTTGTCAGGGGGAGTCATGGGTCTTGAGAGTGATTTTGTTACAGGATTTAGATTTTTGCACCTTTACGATTGATATGATTTATGCCTCATGTAAGGGAACCATTTTCTCAATAATTATTTTAAGCGATATATTAAACCAATGAGAAGTGATTAAAACCCAAATACCCTACGGGTGCAAAGAAGGGTACACCATTAAGGGGTCTTAAACTTAAACAAAAAAGATAATTTAAACACACATACTCTATGAAAGTAAAATCAAGTGTACAAGACTATTAAATTAAAGGAAAGTTATCAAAATATAAATACTGAAAAATGATGATGTTAATGATGATGTAGTCAATCTGGTTTCTAATCATGTTTTTTGAACAGTTAGCTGGAGATTTCCGGGTGTAGAGTCTTCGAGGTGGTAATTGGAAAAAGGTGTTCATTATTGAACTATCCGTTTCCTGGCAGAACTAAACAAGGCGGTCTCCTCTATCCTAAGATCTAAGCTTGTAGCATGAAGACAATTAGTTACATCAAAATAAAGATGAACCAGACACTTAATCAGACCAGAAGATAAAATATTAAAAAAGCGATTGAAAAGAGTAACACAAAGAGCAAAATAGGGAGATGTCATACCCGATTCTGGCAGAATATATTGGATAAAGAGAAGATAACTGTAAAAAACGTGGTGATGGTGATATTGTCTATCCAGCAGTGGTATACTTATACTGAAATATAATAAGAATGGTCACTGGAACTAAATATACTTGACAAGTGAAATAAATAGTTATTATCTAATAAAGCTTCTAGTAAATATTAATAATTAAGTCGTTGTTTAATAATTTAGTAATCCTTTAATCTTAGTTATATCTTATTGTTAAATAAATAATCTCCTATCCGTTACTGACTTTAAACTGTTTGTCTTATTTCTCTTATAAAGAAATGAGTTGATGGTTTGCTCGACAAAAAAAACCTAATGACACTATTGTTTTCTCTTTAGTTTGTTGCTTTTGTGTTATTAACTTTATTTGTTACTTACATTTCTCAATAATTTAATGACCAAAGATTTAAAACGAAAAAAAAAAAAACATTTTCAAAAACAAATAGTGATGGGCAGGGGACGATTGTGCCAATGGAAGTGGCGGATCCAGAAATTTTTGTCAGGGGGAGTCATGGGTCTTGAGAGTGATTTTGTTACAGGATTTAGATTTTTGCACCTTTACGATTGATATGATTTATGCCTCATGTAAGGGAACCATTTTCTCAATAATTATTTTAAGCGATATATTAAACCAATGAGAAGTGATTAAAACCCAAATACCCTACGGGTGCAAAGAAGGGTACACCATTAAGGGGTCTTAAACTTAAACAAAAAAGATAATTTAAACACACATACTCTATGAAAGTAAAATCAAGTGTACAAGACTATTAAATTAAAGGAAAGTTATCAAAATATAAATACTGAAAAATCAAGAACAAACCAAGGATAAATAAGTATAAACCGAAGTTAAGTAATTTAAATGCAATAACTCAATGTAAGTGTAAACATTAATGAATATATTTATTATTCCTAATAAACTCTATCTTATCGTTGGATATCCGATATCAAATTTGTAAAAACATTCATTTATTCCTTATTGCTATACGGAGTGGAAACATAGACTCTCAGAATTACAAGTATGAGGCGTATAGAATGCATTTGAAATGTGTGTTTTTCGAAGAATGCTGAAGATTTCGTGGACAGAGCACGTGACCAATAACGAGATGCTGAGAAGAATGAGGACTGAGAGAGAACTTCTAAATCTTGTAAACAACAGAAAAACGAGTTATCTAGGACATATTTACAGAGAAGGAAAATATAACTTTCTACGACTCGTAATGGAAGGAAAAGTAGAAGGAAAAAGAGGCCCAGGAAAAAAATGCTCCTGGCTGAAGAATGTAAGAGACTGGACAGGCATGGACACACATTCGATCCTAAAAGCAGCTCAAGATAGAGCTGTAGTTATAGCGACCCTTCCGTAATGAAGAAGAAACCTTAAGAATAAGTGTAAACAGCATTTTATTTAAATTAATTTATTCAACAAAAAACATAATAGGTATAATTAAGGAATAGTTATTTCTATAATTAGGCATATTAGGCTATAAGTAAGTGAAATATTTTTTTACTCGGTATTGAAATTTTTCTAACGAATGGTCAGCAACAGCCGACAACGAGTGGTTAATAAAAGTTCAGTGATTAAAAATACTATAAGAATAAGATAAGTAAATATTATATAATTTTATAAAAATGTATTCTTTTCGCCCATCCGATTTAGCAAATCGCTCTATGATTGCATCAACATCAATAGAAATTTCAGGATGCACATTGATGAGTGCTAAACCAGTTAACCTTTTCGCAGAAGGTCTATTTATAAGCCAAGTCTCGCTCTGCTGTTGCTGCACTGACTGGCAGTGTAATTAATATTTGCAGAAATATTCTAATATTTGGATACATATGAATATGGCAGTTTTCTAATATTTCTAAAATATAATCAGGAAGTTTTCCATTATTTTGCACGACTCTTTTCCACTTTTGAATCCACAGTGAAAACTCTTGTTCTACTGTGGAATATGCAGTAACTAGTTGATCCAATAATATACTGGAAGGTGTCAACAATTTTTTTTAATGCAACTTTATCTTCTGGTGTGTTATCAGTTTTAGGTAAAACAACTCGAAGATTAATAACTTCGTTCTTCGACGAACGAAGATTCATAACTTTTGGTGAAAGTCGTTCTTCTAAATCAGTTAGGATATTGTTTAAAAGGGATAAATAAATAGATCTTCGGAAATATTCTTCGCAAGAGTTAGTAGATTGGTTTTGACGACAGGTTTGACGAGAAACTATACAAGGCATCTTCAAATCGATGTCTAGTTGTTCAGCTATTTGTTTACTTCATAGTAAAGTTTGCTAAAAACCGATTCAGCATTTGATCTTTTATTTTGAAGAATGTATTTAGTGTCCTCTATGGCCTCAGTAGAGTAATTAAAATCTAATTTTGGTGGCTGAAGAAGACGACTAAGTGATACAGTTGCACCTAAAACATCATTAAGACAAACTACTGTTTCACAGTTTCGCACATACCTTGGACAGCACCCCCAGTTCCTTTATTTGTATTCACTAACATATCAGACAGAGATAATGCAACAACAATATTTACTTTGATGTTTATTATAGATAAATTATAAAATGTAACACACAGTCTCAACAATTATAATACATATTCAAATTAAAAACAACCAAATCGTAGACAAATCTGAAGATAAGAAATACCTAATACCAAATAAAAATGCGCTGTTTTCGTGCGAAAAGTCATGTCATGTATATTGAATGAGCAATAATGTGGGGCGGTAATTCTATCTCATCGATAATCGAACGATTCTCTGACACTCAAATAACGAATTATTGACAAAATTTGAAAATCGCGTAACTCTGAATTCGTGGAAGTTTTAGTCGAGGTATTACTGTATTTAGAATTGTTGATTTTTTAAAGAGCAATTTAAAAAGGCTTCCGTATAATTCTACACTTACCCATAGAATAAAAGAGTTTGAATCATTTCAACTCTTCACTTCCTGCTTATAAGGTTGATGGGTTTTAAATTATTTTTTTCAAGATTATTTGATTGATATTTAATTTTGTTTTGGGGGTGGTCATGACCCCCGTGACCTCCCCCCTTGGATCCGCCACTGGCCAATGGTACCTGTTATAAGCTGGTCTCGGTATCTTTCAAGCTATGGGCACGATTGCGCCGGTATCAGATTTAATATTTACAGTACGATAATTATTTAAGTGCTTACTTACAGCTTAAATCTAATTAATTAGGAGTACACTAGCGGACCAACTCGACATCGACCGGAAGTAAAAATATTTTTATCAATAACTCAAAAACTATAAATGATAATTTCGTGAACTTACATTTTTGAACTCTACGTTGAATTCTCTATTGATTTGACTAATAAAAGCGAAGCCGGAAGTCGACCTCAAAACCGGAATGCAATTTTTAGTTCATCAAATGTCGACATGGATATCATTTAGCAGTTAATTTTGCATGCTGATCACGAATCCGGTGTCAGATTTGCTCTATCTTGACGTTTTATGCTCGTTTCGGGTCACTTAAGGTGTCGGATCGCAACCGGAAGTACATATTTAGATTCGTGTCAACGAGACCTTTCGATCCATATATACATTGTGGGATCTAAAACTTAAAGTAAATTTTAAATTCTGGTCATCTCAAAACCGGAAGTGAATTTTTGTACCAAAAGTATATCTTGACAATCTCATACGTAATACTAATAATATTCCGAAAAAATATTTTAATTATCTAATATGGTTTTTGAGTAAAGTGGTGGACAAGAAAAGGGCTTAGCGTTTACGTATATAAGATATCTTAAACAGAAGTAAAACATGTTCTACAATATAAATATGTAAGTGTAAGTGTATATTTTTGAAATTAATATGTTCTTATATTTTGTTACCATTTTTAATTATATAACCTAACCTATTTCATCTATTAATGAATTACGGTGCGGACAGTCGTACAAGAATGACATTAAGATGTAGTCACCAATTTGGGAAGGATTTAAGTTTGAAATTTACTGTCACACTTATAAAACCATCTCCCACTTCCTGAGATTAATATTCCAGAGGAGGATGGAATATTTCCTGTCCTACTACAAAATGCTAAAACCATTATATTGACTATTCTGCAAAATATTTTTAGAGATAGCATAGCAATAGATTATATAGCAAAGACTTGAACCTCTGCATGGGTAGTGTACATACACAAAATAGGACGACAAGACGACGCGCTACCTAAATCAGAAAGACCGATCAGTTGTAGATTATTTCTGTTGAAGGTAATAGAAAAATTTTTGATAGTCATGTTAAGGAATGGCCATTGAGAGATCATTTTATTAATCGCAACTAACATACATACAAAGAAGAAAAATAAATGCACAGCACTGGACCAAATAGTTTAGAAAATCAGTCACTCCTTTAATTAGTTAATTAACTGCCTTTTGATTTAAATTCTCTTCATAATGCAGCAGCATCAAATGGGATATCACTACTACGTGCAACTTGATAAAAGCAATGCTGAAAATAAGCTGCGTCTAACAAACTTGCAAGCAGAGGAAGTTCTAGCCAAAAACTAGGAACTAATCTCAATCCTTGATGCACTGAGGGTAAAAGTGCAGGTCTATGAGGATATTCCAGTAATGTAGTATGTGTACTATCCAGTACACTAGATCGGAAATTAAATATCTTTAATAGGTGGTCTTCTTCTTTTTTTAGAGCCTATCCTCTGTGGATGTTGGCAATCAAGTTGGTCCATACAACTTGGACAGCTGCTCTAAATAGATGTATGGTAGTCATTCCTGCCCACTGTCTGATGTTCTTCAACCACGATGTCCTTCTGCGCCCTTGAGATCTTTTGCCTTCTATCTTGCCTTGTAAAATTAGTTGAATTAGTTGATACTTCTCATTGCGCATCACATGCCCTAAGTATGTTATCTTTCTGATTTTAACGATACGCATAATTTCCAGATCTTTATTCATACGTTGGATCACGGTGTTGTTTATAACATGATGGATATAGGAAATTCTGAGCATACGGCGGTAGCACCACATTTTGAAAGCTTCTAATCGTTTGGATGTTGCCTCCTTCGAGGTCCAGCCTTCGACTCCATATAATAGGGTAGAAAATACATAGCATCTCAAGACTCGTGTTCTTATATCAATGTTCAGGTGCATATTACATAAAATCCTCCTGAGTTGATTGAAGACAGCTCTCGCCTTTTCTATACGACACCTTATTTCATGTGAGTGGTCCCATTCCTTATTTAGGCTGTATCCAAATTATTTAATTTTGTCGATTATTTTCAAGGGTTCATTATTAGCTGTGAATTGGTGCTGTATTACGTCGTTTTTACTTACTACAAGAATTTTGGTCTTCTTACAGTTTAATTTCATGCCGTATCTGTCACAGGCTTCCACTACATGGTCTATTAATGTTTGCAGATCCTCCGCATTATCAGCAATCAAAATCATGTCTGCATATCTTAAGTTGTTTATGATTTCACCATTGATTTTTATACCTTATCTTAAACCATCAATAGCTTCCCTGAACAGCATTTCCGAGTAAGTATTGAACAACGTCGGTGATAAAATGCAGCTCTGACGTACTCTTCGTTTTATCGTGAATTCTTGTGAGGTTTCGTTGTCTACTCGTACAGTTGCCCTTTGCTGTAAGTATAAATTTTTAATTAGGCGTAAATCTTTGTCATCAATACTAGATTCTTTCAGTATCTGAAATAATTTTTGATGTTGCACCTTGTCAAATGCTTTTTCGAAGTTTACGTATACTTCGTAATTTACATCTCGAGCCCATTGTATCAATACTTTTATGGAAAATAGGGCCTCTCGTGTTACCGCTTCTAAATCCAAACTGAACACTGCTAATGTCTTCTTTAAGTTTTCCATATATGCCAGAGTGAATAACAGAAAGAAGGATTTTGAGTGCATGGCTCATTAAGCTTATAATTCTGTAATCAGAGCATCTGGTGGCATTTGCCTTTTTGGGGAGAGGGATGAAGGTGGAAACTAGCCAATTAGTAGGAGATTCTGCAGTTTTATAAATTTTGTTCAGTAGACTCGTTAGGATTTTGAGTGGATTGTTTTCAAATATTTTCAATATTTCATCTTGTATGTTATCAGGTCCAGGTGCTTTGTTGGTTTTTAGTCTTTTTATTGCATATGTTACTTCACTGAGCGTTATTTCCGGTCCCGAACATCCAGAAACACTGACTTCTGTCTCTTGCTCTTCCTTGAATATTTCTTTTATTTATTGCCTCCATCTGCCAAGTATTCTCTCATTTTCGTAAAGCAGATTGTTGTGCTAGTATTAAGTTACGACTTTGTGATCCGTTTTCTCCCGTTTTTGATCTTTTTATGTAGGTTAAAAGTGTCATGTTTCTGTTCTAGGGATTCTATTTCTATGTATTAATCTTGTAGCCATGATCCTTTTGGTTTTTTAATCTTTTTCTTAATGATTTTGTTTATTTCTTTGTACATTTCCTCATTCTTGTTTCTGTGTTTTCTTCGATCTTCCATTAGCTCTAATATTTCTTGTCTCACCCATGGCTGTTTCTTTATATTGTTTTCGGATTTAAGTTTACCACTGAATTACAGATATTTTTGATTTTATTCCACATATCATCCACATTTATGTTTTCTTGATTATTATCTAAGATTACCATGCTGTTTATTTTGTTGTTAATCTCCTCTTTGACTTCTTCTATTGTGGTTTTATTTTTCAACTTCTGGATGTTCGGACGGTTTTGTGCTTTTCTTTTATGGACTTTTTTCATGTGTAGTTTGAAACGTCCTAGTAAAAGATTATGCTCTGAAGGAACATCTGCTCCCGGATATGTTTTTGCGGATTTTACGGAATTCTGAAATCGTTTGTTAATGATGATGTAGTCAATCTGGTTTCTAATCATGTTTTTTGAACAGTTAGCTGGAGATTTCCGGGTGTAGAGTCTTCGAGGTGGTAATTGGAAAAAGGTGTTCATTATTGAACTATCCGTTTCCTGGCAGAACTAAACAAGGCGGTCTCCTCTATCCTAAGATCTAAGCTTGTAGCATGAAGACAATTGTGAGTCTCTTGAGCGTTTTGGTGATAAGACTGAATTTAAGTTTACGTAAAACAGTTCGATCTCGTCATCAGGCTCGCGTCATTATATTTATTCAAATTATGAAGATCTGATTATTTAGTTCATTTAAATATTATTAACCTAGTCCACTCCTCTGCAGACATTAAGCTTGGTTATATTTAAATATATATATATATATATATATATATATATATATATATATATGTTTATATATATATATATATATATATATATATATATATATATATGTATATATATATATATATATATATATATATATATATATAATCTCTTTAACGAAAAAACCTAAATATACCTATACAGAAAATCCCTTAAATTTGTTTTCAAATTGGGAAAATTTTATTAAAATTCATGATTATCTATTTCTAAATATTATACTTATATTTATATAAGTTATATATAAACTTTAAATATATTGTTAACAAAACAGTAATAACTATTATCATTTAACCTTTTAATAAATGCCAATATAAGATTTCATTTTAGTTTTAAATCACATTACCGGCACATATATAGTAATTAATAATATAATAAAGCTGTATCCGGTTATGCATTGTAATTTATGTTCTAATTGTTCAGTTGTTTTTAAAAATTTCTATTACTGATTATGGAGAGATAATATATTCCGTCCTTGTTATCATTGATTTATTTCTTTGCGCATATTAGACATGTTTTAAACATTGTACTGTACTTTTTATTAAAATAATTAGTTTTAATCCCTTTCTAAGGTTTGATTAATTATGATTTAAATGAGACAGATATTTTAATAGCAAATTAGAATAGGAATTACCATATAAGATATTTTTTATAAAAAACTTTCACGTATAAGTTATTATATACGGATATTTTTATACAGCTGACACTCCGACCATACTAGGAACGCATTTTGGTCTATCTTTTGGTAAAATCTCTCTAGCTTTATGATCTTCAAGACCCAATATGATAGGGGTATATCAATAAGTGTTATCTACGAAAGAATTATCGAATTGGGACTTTAGACGACTAAAGAAGAATGAGGTATATTAGAACATGATTACAAAAAACAGAAGAGATGTTCCATAATGCACAAACTACAGCGCGATAAGATAACTTAGATATACTATGAAATTATAAGAAAGAATAATTGACAGACCCGATACCTGCAAGGCAGATAAACAATACAAGCAATTTTTTTCACCACGTGTCTTTAGCTGAGGATGATTGGGTTGTAGTCAAACATGCAACAAAAAACATTATATATGTCGCCATAAACAGTGTTATCCACAGCTTTAATTAAAATTAATGACTCATAAAATAATATGCATATTTGTATGTGTATTATTGGATACTCGATAGCAAAATCATTTTATTTCAGAACAGTTGTGCAAAACGGATAGGTCAAGCTTAATAGATTTATTTCAAATAAAATTCGATCAGAAGTAACAAGCTTAATAGATTTATTTCTAATAAAATTCGATCAGAAGTAACAAGATGAAGGGAACGAGAAACTCTCGAAAGAAAGCGAGGGTCTGGAAGACCAAAACTATACTAAATTTACGTATGTAAAAAGAAAATTAATATTTTGTAATATCTACATCAGCATTAATAACAGCTTATAGTCTTCGGTCCATCTGCTTGAAAGGAACTATGTCATTGTATTCTTCAGAGAGCTCTTGCCCAACCTGTTGTATACTGTGCCACAGCTCTTCAGCATTTTGAGTTATATAAAATTACACCGATTTTATAATAAATCCTCACACATTCTCGATTGGGTTTAAATCTGGACTGTTCTATACTGGGAAACATAATGTTTTCTAGAATATTCAGTCTGCATAACAAACCTGCTATCGATACGCTTTACCATTCCCATTCCGTTATAGTCTGTCCCTCCTTAATTTTACAGTACACGAACATACTGCAATGCAATCCTTATGGGCGTTTTTAGCGTGGCGATGCCAATTTTCTTCAAAAGAATTGTCAATCGAACATTACCAGGGTCCTAAAAATGTAGGGCCCTAAAAATGTTAAATTAAAACTAACCTGTTACAGTCAATGGCATTGTAGTAAAACAATATTTTTTATTGTTTTTTTTGTGAGAGATACTCATTTTCGAAAGGTAATCAGCAATTATATAATCGATATGCGTAATAAGTTTTTTTGGTAAAGAATGTTAGAATATCCAACATTAAAAGTGGATGGCACAAACTTTAAGAAGGAACAAGTAAAAAGTCTAATACACTAAGCGTGCGTACTCTCAAGTTACTCCATAAAAATAGAATAATTACGTGCAACATGTAATTAATATAGAAAAACGGATGTAGAATATTGATAATTTACTGGACAATATCGACCCAGTTATAATAAACCTTAATGACGACAGTGGCAGTGAAATTGAGGAAGGCGGGAGTATATAAGAAATGTAAAATACACAGTTTAAAAACATTTTAATTATTTATGTAGGTACCTACGCATTTATTAAGGTTTAACATATTTGTGCGTTTAAATACATTATTATACAAATGTTACAAAATTATTTTTATTTTATTCACATAAAGGTACTTTTCTAAAAAAAATGTTTTAGAACCCCTGACAGTCACAAAATGTCAATAATATTAATTCTTAAGTTATTGATAGTTATCCTATAGAAAAAAGTATATTTGCTTCAAACCTGTTTCTGATAAAATTTAGCATCACTGTTTGTCATAAGAACGTATCATGTAAAGTCAAGGTGGGACAGACTATAAATAAAATTTATACCTATACACTAGAGCTAAAATGACCAGTTTCTCAATATCTATCAACATATAGAGTATTAAATCTGTTATTATCTAGTTTATACACACCAATTTTACCTTTTTTAGAAGATTGAAAAATTTTCTTATCTGTAAATATTACCCTGTCCCAAAAATCTTGATTTTGTAGCTGATGGTTTAAAGGAAATATAAGTCTTGATTCCTTCTGTTTTGGTGTAAGAGCTTGTTTTTTGGTGCAGTTTGATAACTAAGACGCGATGCTTTAATTCTGCGTCAAGTTGTTATCTTTCTTCCCTAAAACTGTGACATAATTCTTGCAGTTTTCATATCTTCAAAAGGATTCTCTTTTAGTCTCTCCAACAGCGTACGATCTTAATAGGCGGTAAATGTTTTTGGTCTTCCAGAAACTTTCTTTCTTTCGAGAGTTTCTTGTTCCCTCCTTCTTTTATTAATATTAAAAACTGTTCTTCAGCTTACGTTAAAATGGTTCGCTACGACAGATAGTGACCAACCATCTTCTAATTTTGTTACAATTCTTGCTTTTAGTTTTTTGCTAGCATGTGGAGCCATTTTTTGAGACTGAACAGAATAAGTTATCGGACAAATTTTAAGATTTGGCAGTGACAGTGACAGTATGTAAATAATACGTATTTATCCTTTAAAATACACTTCTCAATTTTCTACAAAATATGCTTTAAGAGTCGTATCAGTTTTTTTAGGAACCAGCTGTAGGTTCCACCGAAAATTAACTTGACGTAAAAAATTTTTAATAAAATCCTTTATAAAAAGGTATATAAAAACCCAGTCGGGCTATGTTAAATAGACAAAACGTTTTCGGAATAAATATTCCATCATCAGTGTCAGGTTAATCTCAATTTTCTACAAAATATGCTTTAAGAGTCGTATCAGTTTTTTTAGGAACCAGCTGTAGGTTCCACCGAAAATTAACTTGACGTAAAAAATTTTTAATAAAATCCTTTATAAAAAGGTATATAAAAACCCAGTCGGGCTATGTTAAATAGACAAAACGTTTTCGGAATAAATATTCCATCATCAGTGTCAGGTTAATACATGAATGCAGCCACTAAATATGGGGGTAAAAACCCTTTAAAAATTAATAATTGAAATTTAGTTTACATTATGTCTTGTTTAAAATTAAGATGATACAGTTACCGTTGGATTGGTAACATGGCGACATATGACTCTACATTAAGTTGCAAGTCCTGAGACGGTATATTTACGAGGACTTTATAAAAGCAACTCAGTTATTTATTCCGAAAACGTTTTGTCTATTTAACATAGCCCGACTGGGTTTTTATATACCTTTTTATAAAGGATTTTATTAAAATTTTTTTAATATATGGTATACAGCCAACTACAGGAACTTAGTTTCCTTATGGATTTTAACTTGACTTACTTTAACGTGGTACTAGTATTAGAGAGTACAAATAAAAATTTACCGCAACAACGAAAAGTTGTGTTTCAGATAACAGCAGTCTCAGATTTATTGATAAAGTTATTGGTAGAATTAAACGGACATTTCTTCAACAAATTAGGATGGCGATATCGCTACCATTTAGAGCATACTAACTCTTGTAATTACTTCCAATCCGAAGGACCACCCACTGGCGTGGGAAATAAGAACACAAGCAGTTCAAACAATGCGTAATTTAATAATTGAATGTTACTACAACTAAGTTAATATCCAGCCAAAGTTTTAGCGCAAGTTCTTTATTGAAATAGCCCCGATCACTATCTATACACTGGTCCACGACACACTACAAACACAAGCACCGATATAGATTAAATATTACTACTAACTATCACTTCAACTAAAGACGTTTTCTTACTTACTCACTTCATTATATATGAATAAACTTGATAACTAATGAGCGTTCAGCTTTTAACTCTAAGCTATGGAACGATAACTACAATGCGAGAAATAAAACTCTAAAAACAAGAAGCGACCAGCTCAGCTGGGAAACAATTTAATACTGATTAGGCGATAGTCTAAAAACTCTTAAACCAAAAATGCGTCGAATTATATCGAATTCGAAACTAAAATCTAACTAATATGCGTGCGACAAGCTAGGCTGGGGTACAATATAATACTGACTTAAAATTCCGATTTTCAATACCTGATTATTGCAAGGGATTTTCGAGCGGCGGGGGACAACTTCGATAGTTCTATACAGACGTAGGTAAAAACCGACCTTTTGAATTCTTGTCTAACAGAGAAATTTTTGGAATTGGTCGGAGAAAGTTAATCTACGGGTAAACATATCTTTTAAATACATTTATGACTTTCATGAGAATTTACCTAGGCAGAAGGTAAGAATTGTAAGTTAATTGCTAGCAGTGGCGTAGCAACACTTGGATACATTTCTTACAGAAATTTATCCAGTTATTTATCAATTTTTCATTATTAGTACATTTGCAAATAATACTAAATTCTTCGTTTTATAAAGAAATTTTAAAATGTAAAAAAGAAACAAGACAAATAGGAAACCTAGCACCTACAGATCTACAGCATGCTGTAAATACTTTATTAGAAATAATACAAATGTCTAAACTTCCGAAAGAATATGCAGTTTCAAGAAAAATATACCAGTATCTCATAAAAGTAAGTTATTATCTCTGAATCCTGTTATGGATAACCTTTAAGGGTTGAATGTCGAATATTTAATTCAAACTTCAATTTTGATAAAAAACATCCAACAGTTTTACCATATATATGCATATCTTAACTCAGGTAATAATAACGTATGAATATGAAAAATTGTTTCGTTGCGGAGCTTAGAATATTATGTTTACTTTTTAATTGTAACATAATTATAATTGTAAAATGTAAAGTTTGTTATAGAGCAAATCATATAACACTTTATCACCTAATGGATAATCTACTTGCAGTGCTAGTCAATCAACATGCTCCATTCTTCAGTATGGGTATTGATTATTAGGAATCTTATTTTTTGAAATACAAAAGAACACACAACTATCTAAAACTTATAAGGCACATATTTGAATTTTTTATGTTAACAAGGGCAGTTCCTTTAGATGCAGATACCTATCTAACCATCTATCTAAGTTACAAAGTTACAAATACTTTGGTACTTCAATAAACAAAACTGGAGACCAAAACAATGAAATAAAAAGACGTATCGAAATTGCCAGGGCCGCTTTCATAAAGATGAGGAAATTCTTCTGCAATAGAGATATAAGCATCCCTCTCCGATTAAGAATAAGAATGCTAAGGGGCTACGTATTTAACAAGCTATTATACGGTGTAGAGGCCTGGACTCTCAACCAGAACAATATGAAAAATATTGAAAGTTTCGAGATGTGGTGCTACCGTTCGAATGCTGAAGATAAGTTGGGTTGAAAGAGTTACAAACTTTGAAGTAATGCGAAGGATAGGAAAAGACCCAAAAATTTTGTCAACGATCAAACGAAGAAAACTCGAATATTTAGGTCACCTAATGAGAGGACATAAATAGGCATTACTTCAAAATATAATGCAAGTAAAAATAGAAGGAAAACGGAATCCGGGCCGTAGAAGAATGTCATGGTTGCGTAATTTGAGAGAGTGGTTTGGCTGTACCACTAATAAACTCTTTAGGTCAGCTGTAAACAAGGTCAGGATAGCCTTGATGATTTCCAATCTCCGATAGGAGTGGCACGTGAAGAAAAAGAAGACCTATCTAACCAGTTAGACATTTATTTCAATATTCAGAATCTGGCACGTAAAGGTAGCAAATGGTATTTTATTCCTGCAAATTCAGATTTTTAAATGATCCGATTTAAATTTTGAAGGTATATGAGAAGCAGGTATAAAATGTACCAAATATAATTGAAAAATGCAAATTTAGATTTTTAGAACTTTTATAATATACTCTTACAGATGAAATCTATACGAAATTCCCTCTCTCTGACCCTTCTAACCTGTAACCCTAAATATATAGTCACTTACAGGAAACTTTTGGTAGGAAGACAATTAACAGCAATTACTAAAATCAAAATTTGACAGATGTTACAATTAATAGACTATTTTGTTTTGAATAGTTCCATTTCATTTGTTAAAACTTTTGGACACGTTGGCACAAAAAGGTTGTTTAAAATTGCTAAAACTTTCTCAAAGGTTGTTTAAAATTGCTCAAACCATAGTTTTGTTTAAGAACGACAATCTTCCACGTCTCATATGGTAGCTTGGCAGAGTAAGTAAATTTTATTCTGTAGAAGACAATGTCGTGAGAATAATGAAGACGAAGACAACCAGTGGACTACTTTGTAGCGCACTGTATCACATGTGTGTGCACTGTCGCTTATTACCATATTACGCTGCTTATTATAATAAACACAATTAACTATATTCATTTCATGTTGCATTCAAAGAGACAGTATTTAGTGATTTTGTAACTACAGCACCATTTAAAGAATAATTACTTTTTAATTTCGATAAAGGCCTAAAATTCTAATCATCTCGCAAGGAAAGTACAATACAGTATTTAGAGATGGCACGAACGATGCCCTTGAACTAGTGAGATAATTAACTTATAGAGAGGGGCTAAATATAAATCCCCAGTCCTCTACAGCTGCAGGGACAAGAAATTCAACCAAAGACAAAGGTAAAGTATCTCGGGGTAATACTAGACTCGAAACTAATCTGCAACCGGCAATTACAAAAAATAACAAGCAGTGCAGTTACAATACTTATTGGGGTCAGGAGTATGTATAGGAAGAAATGGTAGTTGAATCTGAAGAAATGAAAAAACATTTTTGATGAGAAACCAAATCACATGACAAAAAAATAAAATTTTTAAAATTTTTATAGGAAGTTCATTCCAGACAGGAATGTATGGCGAAACAAGGAGTTTTTTATACCATATCCAGCAGGGTAAGATCTGATATGCAGATGGATCCAAAACTACAGACGGTGTGGCGGTAGGAATATACTATAGTCCAAGAATTAGCGAACTGCACCACCCTTCTGAAGGAACTTTACCATTTTTCAAGCGGAAATTAATATAATACTGCAATGTGCAAAAGGAAATAATAAGACAGCCTTTGAAAAAGAGCAGATCCATGTATTGTCAGATAGTCAAGCGACACTAAAGACACTACCCGTGTCAGAAAGTGAGATCTAGGCTGATGTAAGACTGCATACAAGAACTGAATGAACTGAAAGGCCAGAACAAGGTTCAGCTTATCTTGGTACCAGAACATCAGAACATTAAAGCTAATAAAAAAGCAGAACAACTTGCAAAAAGAGAATCGAACAAATTAAACGAATCGGCTGTAATTCTAGGAGTACCAAAGCCTGCAGTTCGTTTGGCTGTAGAGGACTGGAACAGAGAGAGTCGTGAGCGATATTAGAAGATAATCCCAAAACAAACACATAGAAAAATCTTCATTGGTGGACCATGCAGAAAAAGAACAGAGAAGCTGCTTTATATAGGCAGAAACAAATTAAGAACAGGAACAGGAATATTGACCGGGCATGCATCAGTAAGAAAATTCCTGAATAAAGTGGGCATTTAGAATGGAGACCTTAACTACAAAATCTGTGAAAAGGAACTAGAAACTGTAAAACATGTATTATGTGATTGCAAGGCGCCCGACCATAAAAGACAAAAAAATGTATGGGCAACAAAAAGAAGACCCTGATATATTTAGGAAACACCAAGCAAAAGACCTGTACAAAGTTCTACAGGGTACAAAAATTCTAAACTGTGTGTAGGAAACGGGTGTATATTAGTTCGCTCCCGCGGTCAGATTTTAATACCCCACAGAAAATGGGCATAGGTAAATTCGCTCCGGCCATATATTTCTTAGAAAGGATATTTGAATAACGTCTTCTCAAATTTTGTATTTACCTATTAATATAACACTACCATCATTGTTTAAAAAAGAATGAGTCTTTTTTAGACAATGCTACTATATAACACTACTTCTTACTTAAAAAAATATTAAAATTATAACGATAATATCACTAAAGTATTATGATGTTAGAGCTCATATTCCCTTGTTCAATATTTGATTGGGTTTTTTCGTATCAGAAGTTGCAATTGATATATTTCTTTAAAAAGATTGGTAGTTAATTAGTAGTCTCCCTGAAATTTTATAATAAGAAATAGGGCTGGTGCGAATCTTAACATTACTACTTTAGTTCCGGTTTGAATGTCGTTATACCTAGTTCCTGATGGAGAAATCTGAAGTAAGTGAAATGTTAAGTGAAAAGGGCAAGTCAATGTTATTTATTGACAATTACAAGTATACCTTTAGTTAAATGCTTGCTAATAATATCAAACGTTGGCAGTGTGTAGAAAGAAGTTGCAAATCATTTGTTAAAACTTTAAATATTTGTAACAGTGTAGTCGAATGTAGTCATAACCATACCCATGAAAGTTTATCAAAAACAGTGTTAAACCGGCAAAAATTAAGTAATAGTGTTAAGCGGAAGGCAATTGATGATTTATGTGAAACTATTGAAGTTGATAAACAGCGAAATTAAACAAACAGGTACTAAAAGTCTTACTGTGGAAGATGTACATTTGATTAGAAAAAATATTTATAACGGCAGAAAACAAGTTATTCCCAAAATTCCGAAGTGCGCGCAGGAAGTACATGACTCGTTAAACTCCGTGGAAATGGGAACCAACCACAAAGAACAATTTTTATTGAAAAATGATCCGAAAAAAAATTTTTTGCTTTTTCTTGTGTATCTAACTTAACATTTTTAAGTAAATTAAAAACAATTTATGTTGATGGAACTTTTAAATACTTCACTAAATTTTTTATTCAACTATTTGTGTAGTTGGCATTATTTTTGCTTTCAAATAAGTTAACAAACTCATATGTGACTGCCTTAAATTGTTTAAAGACGGAGTGTCAAAAATTGAACTTAAATTTTAGTCCCAAGGTTGTGTACGCCGATTTAGAAAAAGCGATCCATGCAGCTGTGAGTGAAGTGTTTCCATCTGCGAAAATAGATATAGGTTTCATCTCGGACAGTAATGGTGGAGAAAAATTCAAAAAGTTGGTCTGGCTACTGAGTATTCAAACGACAATGAAGTCGGACAATAGCTTAGATATATGTTTGGTCTACCCCTCTTAGATCCATTAGAAGTAGGCGAATGTTTTGCTTGCTTTACACTTTAGTGAAATATTACCAGTACAACACCAAGCCGTACAACAATTTGCTGACTACTTGGTAAACAACTATATTTCTGAAGAGGCAGACTTCCCTCCTAAGATGTGGGCGGAAAACAGTTCATCACTTGAGCGTACAACCAATGCCTGTGAGAGTTTCCATTCTAAATTTAATTCGTTATTTTACAATCCGCACCCTAATATATTTCAATTTTTAGAAGTTTTAAAAGATATTCAAATTGACACTTATATAAAAATACGAAGTTCTGTGAAACCAAAAATAGTGTACCGAAAAGTACTTCTAGAGCGTCAAAAATTTGTTGATCACAAAATAGCGAAATTAAAGCAAAATAAAAATAGTAGGTTTGATTTTGTCAAATGTATTTCATTTAGATTTCTAGAGAAATAAATGCCTCGTTTTAATTTATCTTTGTTTAATTTTGTAATGGTAGAAAATATCCCATATTATGTTAGTTTTTACACTTGTATTGCTTTTTTATTATACCTATATTTTAGAATAGGCACAAAAATTATTTCAGTAATTTTTAAAATAATTCAAAATTTCTAAATCAATCACTAACATTTTTCAAAATACATAACAGTAATGAGCGCGCTAATAACCGGCAAAATAACACAAAATATGGAAAACATATTAAGTTGTGAGATAAATAGAAATGAAACTAGTGGAGATGGGAAATTTAGCGATATAACCTATAAATTTACATTTCATTTATTGTTTTCCAACTTTAGACTTAAGAGTTTGGAAACTACCGCTGTGACATTGACAGTTTTAGTTGACATCCTCCTCTGATACGTCTAAAGGTGGGAAACAGTGAATAGAATGTAAATTTATAGGTTTCTATCGGTTAAATTTCTCATCTCTACTAGTTTCATCTCTTTCATCTTACAACTTCATTATGTTTTCCATCGTTTGCGTTATTTTGCCGGTTATTAGCGCGCTTATCACTGTATTTATACAAATATGTAACTACCAATATTTCATATAATTTCTAATATAAAATACAAAAGCCGCAGTACCTATTTTCCTGGTGTTAATTTTCCTAGAACTTAATAGATAACTACTTAATCCGCTTGACCACGGGAGCGAACTAGGTTATGGTTTTTGGAGCGAACTAGTATGTAATTAAGAGGGTGTTTTGACCTTGGAAACGAACTAGTGTGCTCCGTAGGAAACAAAAATATACAGAAAACATAATAAGCTTTAGCTTTCTCTAGTGATAACGGAGATCTTTTGGATCAGACAAGCTAAGGGAGAAAAAGCAGGCGTAAAAAAGGATATGTTTTAATTAAAATTATTAAGTTAGTATGATTTAAAATTTAAAAAATGGTGTAGCATTTATCAGTACCCTGTATCTAGTAATCGTTATCAGATTATAATGAGAATTTATAAAAAAATATACTTCTCTGTGTACAATTTTTTTAGACTGTGTTTTGAAATATATGAATTATCATTACTTCAAATCTTGCGTTTAACTGTCAAAATTTTTAGAAAAATATTATTAACTAAAAAATATAAACTTATGATATGTGATATCTTTTACAAAATCTTAGACATCCTAATCAAGATCACAAAACTACAATAATACAATGAGTATGTAAGCTTTTGACAAGGAGACTTTAGACAAGGGGATGCCTTATCAACAACACTTTTTAATCTAACTTTAGAAGCTGTTGTTAGAAAACTGGATATAAACGGCTGTATTAATACAAGATCTATGCAAATATGCGCATATGCGGATGATGTTGCCATAATAAGCCGCAACAAAAGTGTATTAAGCGAAAAAGTTATAGAACTGAAACGAGAAGCTGCTACGTTTGGTCTATATATAAATGAAAGCAAAACAAAATATATGGAGTGCACAAAATCGAATGAACATGAGAATCTGAAGGTAGACAACCATACCTACAAATATGCCTCCACTTTTCCCTACCTAGGCTCAATAATAAATGACAACAACAACATCAGTCAAGAAATACAAGCACGGATTCTTAGCGGTAATAAGTGCTTTTATGCATACAAAGACTTAATGAAAAGTAAGTTACTGAATCGTGAGTCTAAGCTGAGAATCTACAAAACAGTAATTAGACCAGTGGTCACATATGGATGTGAAACGTGGACCCTCTCAACCACTGATGAAAATCAACTGAGAATATTTGAGCGCAAAATACTAAGGAAGATATTTGGACCAACCCAATGCAGCGATGGTTCGTGGAGAATTAAAATGAATCACGAGCTGGATGAACTAATGCAGAGCGCAGATATTGTCAGATTTGTAAAGTCACAAAGACTAAACTGGCTTGGTCACCTAGAAAGAATGCCAGATAATCGAGCTGTAAAAGTAGTCCAGAGATGGAAGCCCCAAGGAAACAGAACAAGAGGAAGGCCCCGTAAAAGATGGATAGACGACGTAGAGAGGGATCTTAAAACCATGAACATCAGGCAGTGGCGAAGGAAAGTATCCGACAGGGCAGAATGGAAGAACATTGTTAAGCAGGCCAAGACTCACAAAGGGTTGTAGCGCCATTAGAAGAAGAAGAAGAAGATGTAAGCTTTTGACATGTAGTTCGACCGTAATTATGCGGACGTGCAAATTTTCAGATTATAAATCCAATTATTTTTAAATTTGTGCGAAAGCTAATTGGAGATCAATAGAGCTCCTAAAGCTTTTAAATACTTTAGTTTCTGTTTTTTTTTAATATAATAGATTTAACTTTGGTTTGTTATTGAAACATTAGTAGTGTTTCTGTGCATACTTGATTATTTGGACAGTGCGTTTCTTCTTTTTTAAATATGAGTAACAATCAAATATTTGCATATTTTGCCTTTTGTTCTTCTAGTGCCGAATATCTTTTTCTTGTTTTATCATAATATTTACTCTATTGGTGGCCATTTTAAATACCAGCCGCTCTTCAAAAACTACTTCATCAAATTATCGACAGGGTGTTAATTCATTTTTTACATCCAACTCACCACTAGAATTTTATTATACTCGCCAGCATTTTACAGCACTATTCTAAAAATGAAAAAAGAAGATGCCGCCTAAACAAATAAAGATGTCGATTTAATGTTTTGGCAACACTGCCCTCGAAATTAATAGGGTTGTTATTTTATACAGCCATCAAATTACCTGGCAAATAAATTGACTGGAACACGCTAAAAGTGTAGACAGTTGACGTTTACAGCGCTCAGACATAAGAAAAAATGTGTTAAAGAGACAAATGTGTGAGAGAAGTAGAGTGGTACGACTGTGCCAGGTAAAGCGATCAATATTTACGAGCGAACCTCTTGATATAAAAGCCGTAATACCCATGATGGTACATTTTGATTACTGGAAGAATTCGACTTGTCCTCTTAAGATCTTAGATATTATTGAATTCGATTTGATTGTTATCGCGATACAAGTCAAATACCTATTTATAAGTGGTTTAAAATATATATTTCTTTTAATTTAAAGAACTATACGAACTTGAATTTTATTGCAGTTATAATGACATTTAACAGGTATAACAATGTTATTCACAAATTTGAATTCTATTATAATTCAAAATGAATGTCGGCCAAAGTTCGATTTTACTTCACAAAATATAAAAAACGGGGTATGAACCACAAGAAACAAATCAAAACAATTCCAAAATAGTTTGGGAACACTGTCTTATATACATGGTTTTTCTGAAAATAATTCTGTCGGCACTTTTAAGATTTGATTGAGTGGGTATTAAAACTCGATAAAAAAGAGGAAACTGGAAGAGATCTTTACCATTCTTTGGATTACCCACATTTCGAGGACTTCCAGGAGTGTCATACTATTTACACCTAAAGTCCATATGATCATATAAAATAAAAAGGAATATTTATAAACCAATATCGAACGTCCAATAATAAGGTGGAATTTCTGAGGAGTTTTTTCATTCGTTAACCCTCGTAGCCGGTGCGGGGTGCAGACCATTTTCTCACCTATCTGTTTTAATAACTTTTCTGATGTTTGTACTAACTTTGTGAGCCGGTAATCTATTCTACTATTGTTTAGAGCAGTTATATTGCTGTCTAATTCCACAGTGTCGAAGGCTTTGTGAAAGTATAAGAAGATAAGTACCAGTGGTCTGTTATATTCTAGCGACTTTTCTATTAAGGTTTTTACTGTTTGTAGGTGATCGTTTGTTCCGAATTTTGAGCGGAAGCCAGCTTGTTCTCGGGGCTGGTAGAAATCTAACTTTTTCTCTAGTCTTGTCGTAATTATTCGGGTAAACATTTTATAGATGTGGTTCAATGAACTGATTGGTCTATAGTTTTTTAGGTGCGCCTTTTCTCCTTTCTTGTGTAGTAAAATTGTTACTGCATTGTTCCATGTTTTTGTTATGCAACAATGTATTAGACAAAGGTTAAATAACATTTTTATTTATTTGTCAGTAATTATGTAGTCTATCTCGTTTTTGGTCTTACCATCTGGGCTTTTCCACGTCCATTTTCTGTGATCTTTTTTAGAGAAGAAACTATTCATCTGGTATAGATTTTGTTGTTATAGAAATTCTAGTAATGTTTGTCTACGTTCGGTTCTGCCTTTGGATCCAAATTTACCTAGTGCTGTTTCCTGTTTATCCTGCTTTAGACCGATCTTTGCGTTAAAGTTGCCGCATATAATCGTGTAGTGTGTTGGTGTTTCTTTCAGTGCCGCAGAGATGTCATCGTAGAAGTCTTCAATCTCCTCATCCGGATGGTGCGTATACCTGAATAATCTTTTTTTTATACCTTCGGTTAAGCTTTACGATTAAATAGACTACTCTTGTGGATATACTTCTTGTAATTACTATGTCATCTGCAGGTCTTACTGTATATCCCAGATATTTAAATCGGTGTACTCTTTCAATACGTTCAATAAAATTCCACCCATTACAAAATTTAAAACTCATTTTGTCTACGTGCTTTTTTTGGAAAAGTGACTGTGGTGTGCAAATGCACTGCACGATTTGTGAACAGCACATTCTGATGATAAATTTGGTGAACCTGAAATGATACTTCATTATAAGAAAACAAAAAGAGCTGTTGACGTAGTGGACAAAATGGCACAACAATACACAACACAGCGCTAAACACGTAGATGGATATTTCAGCCACAAAAGCTTCCAAATTTGGAAATGTAAAATCCAAATTACGATATGAAACATTTGGATGCAAGACGAAGTGTTTTTATTAGATTTAGGACGGAAATTTGTGAAAGGATATGGTGAAAGATATTAAAACACAAATAATATGCACTATCAGTTATGTCAAATGATTAAAATTGCATATCCTGAATTGGACGTTTCTTATGTTTCACATTTAGCTAACATAGCTTCGGGACAAGATTGGTATTACTTATGCCAGAGAAAAAAACCAAAAGTCCCGGCGTTACTGTATTGTATCTATAAGTTTTGTTTGTGTTGGTCATTCTGATAATTTTTATGTGTTTGTTTTGCAACGGTAATCAATTTTTTAATTAAGAAATAAGTACTTCGTTGGTGAAATTATGTTTTTTAGTATAATAAAAAAGTTTTAATTATGGATAAAAATGGATATACGAATAGGATGCAAATGTATTCTGATGCATTCTGCACATTTGTTTACGTAATATTCTAGGCACCGTCTTACGAGGGTTAAAATGCTAATCTGCATGTATTTGAACCTTATGATCAAGATCGGTTAGTATAGATTCCTAATAATGGACTTATAATACCTAGTAGTTGTAAGTAATTTATTTAATAAATACTATTTAGTCATATTATTACTCTGTAAAGTAAAATTAATTAATTACATTAATTATTCTATCTTTATCGGTATTGTGAGTAACCATTCAGCTAAATACTTTAAATTGAATATAAAAGAATTAGAAAAAGGTCCATACTGGTCAAATAAACACCACATAATATCAGTATCTGAATATTTTTACTTTTTTTAAGCAGCATAGGTGATAGATTTATAATATTTATAATTGTCAGACCCTTTTTATCAAAAATTTGCCACATATAATTTGTATGTCTAAAGCAAATTGCTTAAATATATGCTTAAGTAGCTAAATAAGTTGATCGTACAGGGTAAAATTATTAATAAATTTAGGATCGTACTCACTCAAAAGCGTAATGAAATTTCCAAATAAACTTAAATCAAAAACAATTTAAATCTGTAAGATGCCTGGTGGCACTTCTGACTACTTACAGGGGTCCAATAGTACCGAACCAAAAAACTCTCTTACTCTACTATTGCTAACAATCAATAATTTTTCCATTAGTCGATACTATTAAATTATGTATAAATATATATATTTGGTTCATATTAGGCATACTAATATGAACCAAAAACATACTGTTCCCGTCAAGAATTTTTAATGGTCGTGTTGACGTCTACCTTATAAGTAAACAAATTGTAAACAATTTTCTAAAATATTACGGAGAAATTAAAATTTATATCTTCCTTATTAAGGTATTATTAGATATATACACCTAATATAGAAGAAGATATTATACACTTACTAAAAATATTGTTATTTTCGAGTCAATTTTCATTGATTTTAAGAATATGTTCTATACAATTAAAAAACTAATGTCTAATCAACATATTCGTGGAAAACTAGAATACTTTAAATTTCCCTTTTAAATTTTAACTAGAATACCTCTCAATAATCAAACGAAGAAACGTGAAATACTTTTTATCATGGGCCTATCATGAGAAATGAGAAGTACCACCTGCTGACATTGAAAGAAATGACGTTAACAAGTCTATCCAGAGCAGCAGTAGATACTAGTAAGTAGTAGCAGAAGATAATAGTAATGTAGTTCAATGTGATAGCCAACATCCATAGAGGATACGCACTTTAAAAAGTAGAAAATGGTCTAACTTGTTAACTGTATATTCAACCTCATCTCTTAGCCAACACTTGTACTTATGTGAGCTTACAACTGAATACATCCTCAACTTTAGTCTAATATAAACAAAAAAACACTGATCACTTATATATCAACTTGTCTAAAAATAAAATAGAAACTAATCTAAATGAAACTGCAATAAAAACATAAGTTTTCGTCTTTTGATAATTAATATTACTTCCGCTTCATTTCCTATCCTACTAGTTATTTCCACGCTTGACATTCTTTCAATTAATGATATTTATAGAATTCTTCTCTAACACCAAAATTCAAAGGCGGCCAACTTATTTAGATGGAATTGTCTTAGTGACCACGCTTCCAATGCATAAAGAAGAGTAGAGAACACTTAACATCGAAGCATCCTTATCTGTGGTTCTAGCTTTATATCCCAACGACAAAGAAACTTTTTAAGTTTAACGAATGATGCGCGTGATATTTCAGTACGTGTCTTAATTTCTTTGGCTTGTTCTGAAACAGTTTTCTTGTGGCATGTCTTAGTTAAATGCTATGTTCATATGGGAATAAGCCCCTATTTTTTGTAATGAAAATTACATTTTACCTAAAAATATATTTTTTCTATTTCCACTTTGGAAATCGCTCTTAAAAAAGATTATTAAATGATTTTGTTGAAAAAACGGTTAATAACCACCACAATTGTTGGCGAGTTTAATTCACCTTTCGCCACGGTGTTATAGGCAACAGCCATATTTGTCTAAAAAGATGTGAGGATGGACGTTTGCCCCATGAAAATTTCAAACTCTGTTTTTTAAGTACTCGTTATTATTAGTATATAACCGAGCCTAGCTAATTTAATTCAGCCACATAGCTAGAAGAGCGGGAACCATGGAACTATTGATAGTAGAAGGAAGGGTAGAAAGCCGAAGACCAAGAGTAAGATCTCTATCACGATGGGCAGACCAAATGAAGACTCTGGTGGGAAAAACCCTACATAAAGTTGTCCATATGACACAGAGGGGTAGTTAATGGAGTCAGCAAGCCAATAATATTTAATGTCAGCAAGCCCTGACAAGGGCCCAAGGAATGAGGAGAAGGATTGTTAGTATGTGTTGCAAACATTTGTATGTGTGTAGAGTGTTCCTGTTTAGTGAGCGTGTGTTATGTGTTTTATATGTATTGTGTATGATAGAGGATGCTGTGTATACATGGTTTCTTATTCCGTTATTATTGGTCTATTCTTGTTGGTGACCGAAGTGGAAATCGAAATGTCTATTTTTATATAAGATGTAATTAATTGTCAGTTCAATTAATAGTGGCTTATTTTCATATAAAATATTATTTCTTTGGTTTGGTTTACATGTGATGTTATCCATGTTCCTAGGTAGGTTTTCGCACTCTCAATTACAGTATCTTTAATAAACAATTGGATATTTGCATCTGCTGATTTAGTCATGATCATGCATTTTAATATATCCATCATATGGCTATATATGTCTTTACTACTACTGTATCTTCTACAAAACGTAAGTTATTTAAATTTCTGCATTGACATATATATCTTCTAGTCCTCTATTCGATGTAAGAGAGCTTCTTTAAATACCGCTTTACCATAGACATTGAGGAGTAGTGGGGAGTAGAGTAGATTGAACCTTATCAAATATGAGTATATGTCCTGATTGATGCTCATGCTTCTATGGACCAGTGCATTCAAGCCAAACAAAGCATCTCTTGTGGACATACCATTTCTTCAGTCAAATTTGATGTCAGTAATTTCATATAAGAGTTTTAAAAATATTGCTATGTATTATTTTCAAGCTATTTTAAGTGTATGATTTATTAAAGTTATTGTTCTGTGATCTGAGCAGGTTGTTAAACTTGACTTTTTGGGAATTGCTACAAAGATTAATTGCGGCCATTGTCTCGCGATTGTGTTCCAAGAGCAAAGAAGAAAAAGAAGAAAGCCCCTAACCTGAAAAATTGGAAGTCATGACTAGCGACCTACGGATACTAAGCGTAAAAAATCCCAAGAAGTAAATTCAAGAATGAAGAAAACAACAAGAAGCGAAGAAAGGCCATCAGACAGAAGGTACAGACCCCACGAGCTGGAAAATAACCCTGAATCAGAAAAAGGCTGGACAAAAGTCCAGAAAAAAACCCAAAGTCATTGCTACTAATCAAACCAGCAATTATAAAAAAAGATAAGCGTCGTCAAAAAACAGACGCTGATCATCCAGCAACGAAAAGAAAATAAAATGGAAAAAGCCACAAAAGACACGCAAAAGCGAATTGCGGAGAGAAGACAAAAATAGTCCAGTGAAAAACAACAAAACAATGTAGAATCACTGCCAACAAGCAGTGAATTAAATAAAAAGCTAAAAACGGAACAACAAAAGATCCTGCGACAAGCAGCGCAAACAGGAATTGTGTCGGTACATACATTTGCCAAATCAGGCAGATCTATAGATATAGACACAAAAACTAGGAAATATTATTTGGGCATAGTCCATATATTACAACAATATACCCCTAAAGTATTTAGGCTCTAGCTAATGAATACACCTCCAGTCCTACAGGAATTCAAGATCCGTCAGTTGGAGTACGGCGCTATCACGAACTTTCGAATCTCCAGATACCGGCACTTATACGTCACACCACCCCGTCGAGTTACAACAGCGCGCCCCGATCGCCTCGCCTCTCGCGTCGGGCACTCTCAGGCGCCGCGCTCTTACTGGGCGTTTGATCCATTTCTCTTTGTTTTTATCTATTGCCAACTCGTACCTTAGATTCTTTTGTCACGTCCGAAGTGGAAATTTGTTTCTACGTTTTCGCTGATTATGCCATCTATTCCATTTGTTAAACTGGATAACGCTATGTAAAACTTCTTAGTCAGCTCAATTCTTATCACTTGTTTAACAATTCGTACCTTGTATTAATTTCCAACAAGGTCTAAAGTGTCGTAATTTTTAAAACATTCAGGCATGTGTTAAACTAGGTCAATTGTTATTATTTGTTTTTAATTTGAAATGTACCTATACGTTAAACTGTGTCGAATTTATTCTTTATTAATTTGGAATATATAATAATTACTTAAATAATTATTACTCTTTTCTAGGCTAATTACCCTTTAATTTTTCCTTCTTTATTTCCTTGCTATATTTACATTACAGAGTTCATCGCATGCACGATAGACACTGAAAAACTAAAGAGAGTAATAATAAAAGGATTCTCCGCTACGACAAGTACAGAATCAATCCTTAATGAATTAATTCATAAAGGCATCAACGCGACGCGGGTAACCAATATGATCTCTAAGAGATGTCTGTTTATTATAACGATAAAAGAGAAAGACGAAACATCCATAAGGAAAATAACAGAGGTCCGTTATATGAGAATTCATATTGAAGATACTACTACTACTACTAAGCATTTCCACAGTTTTCACTGTCTTCCTTCACTCAACCGTTTTCTCCAATTTTCCCTGTCATTCCAGTCTCCATCTCGCAGGGTTCTTTTCTCCATAGCCTCGTCGATTTCATCTCTGAATGACCTTCGGTGTCTTCCTCTCTTTATTTTTCCAATCGGGCTCCATTCTGTGATTTTGTTTATCCAGCGTCCTCTGTCTGCTCTTCTGACGTGGCCGTACCAGGATAGTCTCTTCTCCTCTATATAGTCGATTATATCTGATTGCACTTCCATTCTCCACTTAATCTCTGCGTTTTCAATTCTGTCTCTTTTTGTAAGTCTACAGCTTCTCCTCAGGAACTCCATTTCTACTGCTCTTATTCTACCTCTATTTCTCTTGTTTATTGTCCAGTTTTCGGACCCATATGTCAGGATACTTCTTGTCAGGGTATTTATCGTAACTTTTTTGTCTTTATCGTAATATTCTTATCCCACAACACTGAGTTTAGTTGTCTTATACAGTTTCTTGTTTGTCTCAGTCTGTTGTTTATATCTTCTTCTGTTGTTCCCTGGTTCGATATTATGGTTCCTAAATACTTGAATTTATCTGTTCCATTTATTTGTCTTCCCTCGTCTATCTCTAGGTTTCTCATATCCTTGTTTTCTGTTGTTAGGTATTCGGTTTTCTTTAAGTTTATTTCCATTCCGTTGCTTTTATATTCTTCTTCTAGTTTTCTGAGCATAAAGCTGAGATCTTCTTCATCTTGTGCGATGACTACTTGATCGTCGGCAAAACTTAAGGTGTATAGGTATTCGTCTCTTACTGGTATGCCCATTCCTTCGCACTTTCTCCTCCATGGTTTGAGTGTCTTTTCCAAGAATATTTTAAACAGAGTAGGGGACGTAGCACAGCCTTGTAGAAGTTCTTTTGTCGTCTTAAATGGATTGTAGGCTTTATTTCCACATTTAATAGCTACTTTGTTTTCTTTGTATAGTGCTTTAACTGCTTTTATTAGTGTTTGTCGGATTCCGAGATCATTCATTGCTTTCCATAATTTGACTCTAGGTATTGAGTCATGTGCTTTCTTTAGATCAACAAAGGCCAGATGGACCGGTCTACTTTTGCCATTTTCTTCTCTATCAGTTGTTCTAATGTGTACGTATGATCTAGGCATGATTTTCCTACTGTGAACCCTGCTTGGTCTTCTCCAATTTTTCCTATTATTTCAGTTTCTAGTTTTTCCTTAATAATTTTCCCGTAAAGTCTACCTACCGACGATATTATACTAATTCCTCTATAGTTTTCACATTTTTTCCTGTTTCCTTTCTTATGTATGGAAGATGTATGCTTGTGTCCATTCCGCAGGTATTTCTTCTCCATTTAGTCCTCTTTCGAACATTTTATGTAGCATGCGGAATAACTTTTCCGTTCCGTTTTTAATTAGTTCGTTTGGTATTCCTCCGGGTCCTTTGGCTTTTTTGTTCTTCAATGTCTTGATTGCTCTTTTAACTTCTGCCAGGCTTATTTCTATCTGGTCGTATGCCCTATTTCCTGCATGTTCTATATTATCTTCCTGAAATTGGGGACGGTTTTCTGTAAGTAGTTCTACGTAGTATTCTTGCCACTCGTTTTCACTAATTTTGCCGATCTGGGTTTTCTCTGTCTTATTTCGTTGAAGTGCTTTTAATATTTGCCATAATTCTGAATTTCTCGTTCCTCCGATATGTCGTTCTATCTCTGTGCATGCTTGTTCCCATCGTTCGTTCTTTTCATTTGTTACTCTTTTCTTTACCTCTCTGTTTTTCGTTCTATATAGGTCTAAGTCTTCCTGTTTTTTTGGTGTTTAGGTATTTTATGTGTAGTTTTTTCTTTTCTTTTATGCATTTCAATGTGTCTTCCCTTAATTTGATATTCTGATGGGTGTTCCTTTGGTCGTCTTCTCCAAGAGCTTCTAAGGCCGCTGAAATCAGGCAGGTTTTTATGTGTTCATGCATTTCATCTAACGTGTCATATCTGAATTCTTCTAGTTTTTGGTCTAGTCTTCTTTTGTATAAATCTTTTATTGATTCTTCCTGCAATAGATGTAATTTGAGCTTCTTTTCGTTTATTGTCGTTCCCGTTGTAACAATCGATGTATGTTTTTGTTTTGTCCAGATATAGGGGAATTCCATCCATGTCACCACAACTTTGTGATCTATTCCACACTCTGCCCCTCTTTTCACTCTGGTGTCTTTCACTTTGATGGAGCTTTTGTGGTTCATGATAATGTAGTCAATAATGGATCTTAGTTTTCTTGTCTCTTGAGTCCATGTGTACTTATGTATATTTTTGTGTTTGTAGAATCCGTTCATAATTTTCAAATCATTTACTTCACATAGTTCTGCCAATCTTTCTCGGTTGTCGTTAATATTGAAGAATATTGAAGATGAATTCAAAAATACTAAGGAGACTATAATGCTACAATTGCCAAGGTTACTACCAGAGCTCATAGGCCTGCTACTGCGACTCAAGATGCGACAAATGTGGCGACGCACACATTAGCGTGAATGTGAAAAAAGAATTGAAATGGAACCAAAGTGCGCCAACTGCGGGGAAGCCCACACAGCAAACTACCGTGGCTATTCCAGAGCACCAAAAAGGAATACAACTTCCCCCAAAAAACCAACGGGCACACCAATCAAAAGCGCTTCAATAAATAACGGAGTAAGTATGCGCACATGTCCACTTTTTTTCAAAATCCACTTTTTGTGTTATTCCCATTCCATTATCGTAGAAAGTTTGTATAACAACGAATAGCCAGACCTTGTACAGATCGAAAGAATTTGATGGCAATCCAAACCTCGTATGATTGGCAGTTCCGCGTCATATCCGTAGATAGAAGGTATGGTTTGTCAATATCTCATTCGGTGCGCAAATTAGGAAACTTACGAGTAAAAAGTTAGGTTACGTTGGTTATTTTGTGTTACTTGTTTATGTGTGTGTGTGTGTTTCGTAGTATTTATTTACTTTTAAAGTGTTGAATATATGAATATTAATAAAAAATATTTTAGTAAATAACTTGATAAGATGTATCATGGTAAATTCATGGTAGATCTGTGTACAAAGAAAAATGTTTAGGATGATTGTTCTAGATGTTCAGCAGGTACAGTTTTGAATTTTATGATATAAACAATTTATGATAATATCTTTTAAGTAGCTATTTGAATATTAAAATAATTTATATTTTTAGAAACGACTAATGTTCTTTCAATGAACAATCTGTTTCGAATAGAAACCAAACATTTAAAACTCTTCAGATTCCAGGGAATCAAAGTAAACATGATGTTTATAAAAATGCATTAACAAAAAATAATGAAGGTACGTAATTAATTGAGAAAAGATCAGTTATTGTAGGAAATAAATCCAATTGGCATAAGAAATATTATTCTAATACCTCATTTTATTTTAGGAGTCATAGTTTATAGTAATAACTTGGTAACTGCATTTTCATATTTAAACAAAGACAACGCCTACCGTTTTGAAGAAAACATTTCATTAATTAATGAGAGAGAAGTACAAATTGATGAAGTAGGTTGTATATTAAGCCCTTATATTATATATGCAGACATTATTTTGATACAAGTAAACCAGGGCAATAATAGAGAAGGATTTACTGCCATCCAAACTAATAGTTGGGCCGAAGAAGGAGGTATTATAATACAGACAATTGAAAACATTCATACAGAAGCTGAAGAAATTTTTGACACATTCTGGGATCGCTTAGATCGGGGCCAACGAAGGATTTACGTTGCCTTGTTAATTGACGTTTCTATTCCCATCAGAAAGAAAACAATTGTACCAAATTCAAAGCGAAACCATTCATTAACCTACCACCTAAAGAAAGGAAACATTAAATTACGTGTCTGTAAAAAAATGTTCCCCAATACTTTAAATATAGGCGAGTGGTCAAGTGGAGATTTGGCAATCAGCGCAACGGACGGCATGCATTTGTGTAATTCAAAAAAAGCTAAAAAATTTCGCCTGGGTAAAACAGATCAACAAAAAGTATTAAACGATTTCTTGCAAAGTCTACTCAAAGTGCCATCTCATTATTGCAGAGCGTCTTTCAGTAAACTGTACCTCGAGCCACTCTTTTCATCAAAGGCTGAGGTTCTTAATAGTGTGATATCTGTGTGATGCATTAAAACGGTAATTTAGAAGAAGAAATATGGGTGCAGCATATAAACAGAAAAGAACAAGCACGAGAAGCAATAATAAAAAGAAAATAATAGCAGGTATGTGGTAAACACAATGGACCTTCAAAGAGTACGTCTGAGTCCACGTCTGCAGGCGTCCGCTCTTTACTACAAGACAAAATGAATAGTACATAATTTCACCATGTACAATAATGCTAACCATGATACAATTTAATATATTTGGTATGGGGGTGAAGGAGCCATCACATCAAATGAATTTTCTTCGTGTATTGTAGACTTTATAAATAATTTAAATTCTGCACACGTTGATGACGGTATACTCTGGAGTAATGGATGTATATACCAAAACCGAAATTCTGTCTTAATTAATGTACTTTTACAAACTGCAGTCTTAAAGGACATTGCTATGATTCAAATGTTTTGGAGAAACGACATACGCAAATGTCTTGTAACTCATGCCATAGCAAAATAGAAACAAAATTGAAAAACAGGGTTATTAACGTTCCTGCTGGTTATGTTTTTATAGCAAAAACTGCACGAAAAAACCCACGACCATATGAAGTGAAATAACTAGATCATAGGTTCTTTAGGGAGTATTCTATACTAAATTCAGTCTCGAGCATTCGGCCAGGGTCCTAAACTATACACCACAAGGACAAATATTCTGTAAGTTACAAATTTCTGAAGATTGCCAATTGCTGCCTAAAAGAATAGGCAAAATTCAGAAGGATTTGCCGAATTTCCTCTATTCAGAAAGTAGAAAAATTAAAAAGGAGAAATACCAAGACCTACAGGAATTAAAGCGTGTTCCGGCAAGTGATTACCATGCTTTCTACGACAATTTGTCATATTATCAGTAGCAGCGTTGATTGAATAACCCAAATTTTGGATTTGGGTTATTCAATCAACGGTAGCAGTAAGCAGTCAAATCTTAATTTGATAATTTTTTCTTTCCGTTTTATTTTAATATTTTTGATACAAACATAGATTGTAATATTTATGTAAATAAACTTTAGTGTTCTAAAGAGAGCAAAAGATATTGATTTATTTATACATTTTAAACTTTTGAATATTATAATCAAAGTTGGTACCACGTTTCTCCATATACCGCCAAAATTAAGAAACCATACCTCGTATTTTTTTATTTCTAATTAAAACACATAATACTATTATATTCTTCTTAATATTGCTTCTAAATTTAAGAAAAGTGTAGTATTTTTTAATAAATTTCGGCAAAATGATCTTAATTTTGATAAAGATAAAAAAGATAAAGAGTTTTTCATCTCCTGTAAAATCTCCCAAAATGAACATACGAGGTTTTGCACTGATGCTGACGATATTCAACGAAGACCTGAGCCTTCTAGATTCTAAAGAATCCACAATAATCATAGGCGATATGAATACAAGATATGCGAATTGGTACGACAGAACGACCAATCGTAACTACTGTGTGGCTATCTCATAGAAAGACCACACACCTGAATAATCGGACCAGCAGATCCGACATGTTTCCATGGAGTCCTTACCACTTATCTCGATATTGCAATCAAACACAACGTGGATCACCAATACGAAATACACTCCGTAAATGAAAGCGATTCGACGCATTATCTAATCGCCCTGGCGCAATAAATACAAACTATTTGCAGCCCCAAAATAAAAAAAATAAGTTAGCCAAACTTCAAAAGAATTGTGAGCGAAAACCTTGTCATTTTACTCACCATCAACAACATCACAGAGCTCGAAAAAAAGTGCTGAAATTTGAACAAACAATAACAAATGCTATCGATGCCAGCTTCAAGACAGAGACCATTACTACTTAGAGAGGAAGATTTGGGGATATAAGCGAAGAGCAAAAAAAAAAGAAAAGAACAGTAAAAAAAAAAGAGCTTACCGAACAAGAACACGGGAAGACAAAAGGATTGAAAACGAATTAGATAGGTAAGGGGAAAACAACTCTAAAACCACAGAAATGAAAGCTGGCACTTCTATATACCCAGAGCTAAATCCAAACAAGTCCGCGATCTGGAAACCATCCGTTAATATATATAACCCAAATACTCCGTTAAAAAAAAACCAATTCCACCATTACATGGTAAAAATGGTATTTTACATATATTATAAATAAAGAAAAAGCTGAAGTCATAAAAGACGAACTAGAAACGGCATGCAGAACCAACAAACATCCCTACGAAGACTTAGATTTCAGCGAAAAAGTAGAGAGAACGCCTAGAAACCTTAAAAGAAGAAAGGATAGACTAGGTATAATCGATACCTCCCCTGAAAAGATAAACAACTTATAAAAATGACAAACGCAAAGAAAGCTCTAGGGCCGGACAATATCACAAACAGAACACTGAAAAATCCACCAGCGAAAGCTATAGTACACATAACTAAAATAATAAACAGTATACTCAAATTAAGATATTTCCCAGATAGAGGAAAGGAAGTTCATGATAGCAAAACCGGAGAAAATGGCACCTTTCACAGAATTATCGACCAATCAGCTTACTATCGACAATAAGCAAGATAGCGAAAAAAGTCATCCCAACAAGACTCAACGAAGAATCACAGTCCTTAGGCACCATTCCCGAAGCTCAATTCGGATTCAGAACACTCCTGCGAAGTACGAGTATTAAGACTGACAGAATTCATAACCAAAAGTTACAATGAAAAAATGTACACGGCAACAGCCTTCCTGGACCTCAGCAAAGCATTTTACAAAGTCTGCCACGAAGACGTACTATATAAAATGAGTGACCTTGGCTATAGTGAAGCGATAACATATCTACTTGCGTCATACCTGGCTAACAGAAGGTTTAAAGTTCAGATAGGGGCAACCCTATCCAAAGTCATGGCCCTGAAAGCGGAAGTGCCACAGAGAGCGGTGTAGTCACCTTATCTGTATACCATATATACGGCCGACACGCCAATAGAGCCAGGATCTCTAATAAATCTTTACGCTAATGACACGGTCATAGCAGTCAGCTGGAGAGATCCGAACTTTGCAGCTAATCATCTGCAAAGAGCATTAAACAAATTCCAGAGAAGGTGCATAAAATGGAAGATCGCCTTAAACCCCGATAAAACACAGGCCGTCATGTTCTGCCATCACAGAAATATACCGAATCAAGAAACTACGATAGAAAACACCTTCGTAAAATAGATTAATTAAGCAAAGTACCTCGGAATGACACTCGACAAAAAGCTAACTCTCACCGAGCATGTCAAACAACCGGTATACAAAGCGAAAGCACTCAAAAGTCAGCTCTCAACTCTTATAGGCAGAAGAAGCAAGCTAAGATTCAAAACCAAAATTAAAGTAGCCAATAGCGTTATATTACCAGTGCTAACTTATGCCTCCGCTGCTTGGGGACACACGCGTAAAACAAACAGGAAAAAAATCCAGACAACCCAAAATCAAATTATAAGAAATGCTCTAAAAATACTTAACTATGTACCATTAAAATACGAATTTAGACAAAAAAGGATCCTAATAACAATTGATGAAAGAGCCTATGAAATTTTTAATGAACTCAGAAACTAACCAAGCAGAATGTTAAGAGAGCTGAAAAGTTACAACGAAAACATAAGGACGGTACATAGAAGACTAAAACAACAGATAGCAGGATATGGGAAAATCAAAAAGAATAATAAATGATAAGATTGCCACGCAGCAGCCCAAAAAACAAACGACAGAAAGCTCCCAAAAAGTACTCTGGCGAGTGGATACGTAATAGGTTAGCTTTAGGTGGATTAGGTAAAAAAAAAAACAAAAAAAAAAAACAACTCAGCACGGAGGTCATGAGCGGCATACATGGGCTCAGTGGCCGGACCTCTCTCGGATACTCAGCTAACGAGAACAAAATTTATTTTGCCAAATCGGCGGATAAGTAGCCGAGAGTAAATAACTACTTGGAATATGACGTTAAGTGTAAACGACTGTTGTAAATGAATTTACCACTTGGAATTTTTATGTGATTTTTTCTATTAAACTATATTATTCATTTAATTTACATTTCTCATATATTAAAGTATTGTTCAAACTTATATATTAAGAATTGGTTGTGAAATTTGTACACCTATCAACTACTACCATATTTAGACACATTTAAATTGCAAATTATAACTAAATTAAAAACAATAATAGAATATCATGAATAAATAGAAGCAAAAAACATTGCAATATTAAAATAGTATTTATAATTAAAGATCGTATTTTATTGACAACAACAGTAAAGTGTACGTTTTTATTATATGTGACGCATTAGAATATACAAATAATTTATCTAATATAATAGTTTTTATAAGAGAGTAAATTTGAATTATTGAAAATGGTACAGGTAAAAATTTTATTTTTAAAATAGAAACTGTGATTTAAATGCAATAGGTTTAAAAACTGCAGTGGTAGCACAGTGGTAGGAGCGTCAACTAAGAGTACAAATTAGGAGGTTCTGATTTCGAATTTGGGCCAAAATGAGAATTTTCATTAAAAAATCCTTTACTTTTTCGGATCAGAATAAGTGATTTATTATAAAATACGGTAAAGCCTAATTTAGTTATTTATCTTTTAATAGATAGGTAAAGTTTTAAAATAGCAATTTTTGAATTTTTGTCCGATAATCTGCTGTTTCGGAAATTACAAAATAAAGTTAATGACTAAAAAATTGCACAGTGCTTTTATTTGAAATATTCTTGCTTAGACAATAAAAACGATACAACGATTCTGTGAAAATATAAAAGCATATAAAAGAAGCAGACTTATGCTTTCAGTATCTTTAAAAAAAGTGGAACAGTAGGCGGAACTGTAGATTAGCAAGGATCTTCATACTATGTTTTCTGTATTTTTATAATTTAAATAATATATTTAAAATTAAATAAAGTATTAAGCTATTAACGTATTAGCCAGCTATTACGTTGTTTACTTATGATAAACCTGTCAAATTAATACCAAATATTAATAATAAAATATAAATAAATATCATTTGATAGTAAATTTAGTTAAATTAAACAATCATGAATGTGTTGCTTGTGTGAGTCCATTTTAAATAGGTAAAAAAAAATAAAATTAGACTTACTCACAATCAATTTAATTTTACTACCAAAACGACCGGATTTGCTTTCTAAACTTTGCAAAGCATCTTCAGGTTAAACGGTACAAAGTAAATTAAATGCTGAAATTATAAAAAGCTCATATTAGGGTGCTGTCTTATAAAGATATAGATCAAAAAAGGTTATAGTAATTATGCCAATATTACATGTCTGTATTTATTAATATGCATAAAATTGATTTAGCAGACAAAGTAAAAACCCACAAATTGGTAAGAGATAATCTATTGAATTGTAATAAATTAGAAATAAACAAAATACTACTTACATGCCGGTACAAGAATTTTTAGATAATGATTCGTGATACATAGTTCAAACTATCCTGTATTGTTGATAATGGGTGATCTTCGGTTAATGTTGTAACTGTCTGATAATTAACGAGAAAGTTTCTTGAAGGGAGAGATGTTAACAAATGAAATATAAGTAAGGTATAGGTGATTGTTTGTTAAATGAAAGTGATGTTTTATATTATTTAAATTATTTATATTTATTCAAGAGACATTTATTTATACATTTTAGAAATGTGTGTTGATTTATTGAATTTTTTTACAGTAAGAGGACAGTTTTATGACAATGAATGAAATTATTTGTACTATTTTGTGGGTGTGTAGTAAAACTAAAAGCAATTAGGGACAAACAGAACACGATTAAAAGGACAAAACAGACATAAAACTTTTAAAAAGGGGGCTTATAGGCACTACATCACTTGGTAGGAGAGGAATTGGTAAAATTGAGTTTTTTTGTTGTCTACTAGTATTTTAAGAGGTAAATTTGACAAGCTAATGTAGGTTAAAGTGTGACAGTTCTTCTTCTATTTCTTACTGTTGTAACTAAAGTTAACTAGTTTTTGAAGCAAACAGACCTTAGTAGTTAAACAATTAAATAAAAAATGAAATTGTAGGCTAATATGTATAATATTGGCATACTTTTAATAATTACTAAATAAATTAAATTTAACTTTAAATTTAAAGGTGACAATCGAAATAATTGAAATAATTTTTATATAACAAATTTTTTTTTTTAAAGTCAGGATTACAAAACAAACTTTAGATGAGTATTTGGTAACAAACTATTAATCCAAATATATAATGAATGTACAAATTTTTGAAAAACTGATTTTTTTTTAAATATGTTGAAAACATAAGTATTCTTCTTTCATGTGATTTCTGCAGAATCGCTGTATCGTTATTATTTTCTGAGCAATAATATTGCAAAAAAATGCTATACGAAATAAACAAATTAAATAATATTTAAACCAATTAACGAATCGTCTTGAAATTTTTTGTTCAATATAAGAACCACTTGACTAAACTTTTCTTGCAATATCAAATTTCTAGGTTTATTGTTGCAAAGGGTATAGCAAATTTTTGATTTTTGAAATTTTAGCTTTATTTTGAAATTTCCGAAGCAACAAAAATGCTCGGACCAAAATTCAAAAAGTGCTATTTTAAACTATGCATCTTTATTTTATTAGACCACAGTAATGAATTCAGTATTCGGATGTACTTTTTCCCTTGGGTATAAAATAAAGATGCATACCAAACTTCGCGTATACAGAGCAATTGTAGAACCAATTACCACATATAGTGCCGAATTCTGGACGATGACAAAGAATGAACGAGATAAAGTAGACGTTGTGGAAATGGATTATCTTAGAAGGTCATGTCGAGTATCGAGAATGGAAAGAATTAGGAATGAGGTAATACGAAACCGTACAGGAATTAGAGATACTCTTTCAGATAGAATACAAGGAATGCAATTACAATGGTATGGTCACGTGATGAGAATGGAGGAGGAGCGGTGGCCAAAGAAAGCCTTAATGTATGTTCCGCCAGAAAGAAGGAAAAGGGGAAGACCACCAAATTCCTGGAGAAGAGAAATTACAAAAACAATGCAATCTAGAGGCTTAGAAGAGGGAGATTGGAGAGATAGGAAAAGATGGAGGCTGAAATGCGGGAAGCGGCAATCGCCGTAGGACCCCCGTTATATGATGATGATGATGCTATTTTAAACTTATGCCTATCTACTAAAAGATGTATACTCTAAATAATATATTAAATTACCCCATTTCTACCTATAGCGATTTAAATTAAAAAACTGTCATTTTTGGCTGGGTCAGTGTCCCGAACCTGATATTTTTTGCCTTATTTCGCTGGTGTAAATAGAGTGTGTATCTCCTACAAAGGGTCTCAGTAGTAATAAATGGAAAACTTTTAATCATAAATTACAATGCATACACAGAAATATTCTAACAGAGGAGAAAATAATAATATAATGCGATTTTATTGCGACTATGACGAGAACGTATAGATGGATAAAGCTAAATTATGCTAGAAGGAGATGTCATGCTTTGAAGCAATTGTTAACACATTCTATCATAAAACAATCAACTTACTATATACAAAAGTAGATAAAATCGGTATCAAATAATTATTTTCTGGCAAAAAAAAGATATACATGAATTTAAGGATTGCGTGTTAATTGATGATTAAAATGAAAGGTAGTCATAATACAATCAAAGAACATTAATATTATATTTGAAAAACTTTGCAAATTTTAAAATACCAAAGATTTTCTATGGTCAACTATATTCTGAACTGTGAACTTAAATTAAAAAACTTTAGGGTTACTAAATTAGGGCATTTGTTTATTGTTTAATGAACGTACATCATTTAGATATATATATATATATATATATATATATATATATATATATATTGTTATGATTGTTTATTTTGAGTTCAAACTTAGTTTATTAAGCCAATAAAAAAATTATAACTTATCTGTTATCAAAAGTAAAATAAACCTTATATTACCTGTGCTCGGTGGATTCAAAAGATTTTCTAGTTGGCTTTTATCGAGATAGAGAAGAAAGGATAATAATACAAATATATTATATTACAAAGATTTACGTTTCTTTATTTTATATGAACGAATAAAACAATTATTAAATTCTGTCGTTATCTTATCAATTAGCATACAAGAAAATAAATCAAATTATTATGATAATAAGATTATAAAGCTACATACATTTATATTACGTGAAAAACCAATTTTACTTAAAATTTTCTTTACTTGAAAAAAAAGAAACCACAAAACTTTAAACTTTTGATTAGCCTAACAAAACCTCAGATTTTAAATTTGAATGCTAATGACCATGATGTCGAAACGATCCTTCACAGATATAAAATTCAATTGTACAAACACTTACAGTTTATTTTCTTCTTGAGTTGTATGTTGGAACATACCCAGAAAAGTCCAGTCTCCTCAAAGATGTGATCTCCCCTTTTTGGCACCTCGGCTCCTTCTTTACGTCTCTGCAAACCTCCTGCAGACTACACAAAAAACACCTGATTCACTTCTCCAAACTCCGCTACTTATTTATGACACCAGGACCTCCTTTTGTCAACTTGATGCCGTAAGAATACTTTCACATATACTTTATAAAAATGCCCACGGTAGATACAAGGACCTCTTTTAATCTACTTGTTATCTCCTTCTTCAAACTATTCACTTCTTTTCGTTACGCCGGTATCCAAACTCACGAACCACACCCTATCTTGAGACACACGACTGTTTCCTTTCGATGACCAAAATATGACTGACTTCTCCTGTCTCATCATCGACTCCCAAATTCCCATTTAAAAACGACCGTCCAATCAAAAAGCTTAAATTGTGTTTACTATGATTTTGGAAAAGCCTAATTTCGGTTTCAGAGAAAACTAAATAGCTTACTTTAAAATTGGTTTTTTCAATACATCATTTATACCTATTTCAAAAGATTAGAATATGGTCATTTAATACTCGACTATACAAACAATGAAAAGATTAACTAACAGGTAAAATGTCTTCTAATTCTAAACAAAGGTTTTTTGATAATTTTGTTTGAAACGGAAAAAAAAGGTTGTTTGCCAAACAAATTTCTATTCTTATCTACACTAAATCTTATCTTAAATTACTATATACAATTTGTTTATATTGATATCATGAAATTTTATTTCGGTGGATATTTTTATTTATTTTTCTTTGGTTGGGAAAGAATAAACATAACAATATATATATATATATATATATATATATATATATATATATATATATATATATATATATATATATATATATATATATATATATATATATAATATATATATATATATATATATATATATATATATATATATATATATATATATATATATTGTTTTGTAATTATTTTCTGCTGTCCCAGAATAGTAACTCTTTAACAGCTAATGGCGACAATGTGAAAAAGTGTGCAATATCTCTAATTATTTGTTGTATTGCCTGCCATATGATCACATTCAAAATAATTTTACAGAATATCCCTCATCTGAATTTTGAATGCCAATAAAAGAAATAAAAACAATTTATAGGTTTAGTTACATACAATTTTTATACATACAATTTTCAATATAGGGAAACCAATGAAAAAATATAGGAATAAATAGGCAAATTCATATTCATTGAACTTGAGAAAGTATATAAGATAGTAAGTGGTGAGTTATGAGTGATAAAATTATGAATGTTATCAAGGATCAAATAGGTATATTACAGGTGGAGATAGTCCACCTGTAATATACCTATACAGGTGGATACTGATAAATCTCAGTTGAAATTAATTTCTAAGATCATTTTGTGACACCATCGCTACCCCGATTTTTTGTTATTGTGTTAGTTATTGTAGTTTACTTATCAGTAGTTTACTCATTTTTAAAACCAGTTTTTGCTTCATTTTGTGAAATATACAAAACTTTCGTTTTTCGTGCATCTTTTTATTGGTTGTAATCCTTAGGCTTTTTCGTTTACCCGCTTCTTTCGTGTTATTTAACTGTAAAGAGATGAATACATTTTTGAAATTTCTGTGAATAAAATGTTACGCTTTATATATAAGGTAATAAGTTTTGACAAATATAACGTATTGCCTCTATAGATTTAATTTTTGCAGCTCACGATTTGCACATCTTCAGATAACAGAAGACGTTATTTTAAAATTCTTTCACGATTTACATTAACGCTAGCTAGAACAATGTAAAAAGACTTTTTTTAATGTTATAGCTTGTACGAGAATAGAATGAACACGAGTAATAACACTTGAATACTGTATCAATATAACTGTTGATATTCTACAGGATGTTTATTAAAGCAACAATAATTAATATTTTAAACATATAAAACAATATGTTAATTGCTTAAGATAAAAAAAAATTCAAAACGAATAAAACTTTTAAACTTTTAATAAAAATCATGCAATGAAAACATTAAACAACATTTAAAAATGTTTATAATATTTCTTTCATCTATTTATTCTGTAACAGATAATTTAAAAGCTTAGATAAATCATACATTTCTTCATTAACGGAGAGTCTTGTCGGGGTACAACATTATATAAGTTTCTAAAAGTTAAGTAAAAAGCTAAAATATGTAAGATTCAATGTTCACTGCTAAAAAAAAGGAGTAACGGTTTTAAAGGAGTAACGGTTTTCTATTTAGTTGAAAAAAGTTTCCCATATAAAGCACGAGACTTCTAGTTGCAGGATATGGGCAACAATACATTGGCTGATAGGGCAGTCCTTATTGTAGGGTTACTGGCCTGTACAGAAAAATGTGAGCGGGTTTGAGGTAAAATTGGTTACATTGATAGTGTATTGGTTAAATCGTGCAGGGTATGATGCTGATAGGAGGTATTCAGGCATCAAATGTCCTAAAAGCTTTTCAGACCATAGGTAATGACAAGGCCTTTTCCAATCTAATAAAAATTATACTGAAATGATGGCATCTCCTAAAGTAAAATGTTCCAAAAGTAAACAAAGCCTCCGTTCGGATTTTCTGGTGAGTATTATCACAGGAGAACAACATCACAAAATACAAAAATTGGGGTAGAGTCTTAAAATGTTGATAAGTCTTACAGATAAGACAATATGGTTGATAGATTGCTTATAGGAATGGGATTTCAAATTGATTGCATTTATGAGACAATGAGGAACGGACACAGGGCGAAAAAACTAGGTGAATGATATGAATTGCTTTATCTTTCTGTATCAATTAGATGACATATTGAGTAGTATTCCATCAGAGGAGAGAGTCATAAAAGAAAACGATTTTAACGCACATGTGGTTTACACATAGACGACTAGGCTGTGGAACTAGAAATGAAGCTGAAGATAATATGCATTTTTTAAAAGTAAAAAAAATAATTCGAAAATAAATTTTTTCACAGTTAGTAAGACCGTGAGCCAACAACTTAAGTGGCTTGTGTTAGATTCCGAAGAGAAAAAAAGCAAAACTACACAAAAATATGTAATAGGACTATAAGGATTCAAGTGGTGAGAAACAAGGTTAAAAGAAGAGAAAAAAAAGTCTATATACTGCAAAAAGAATAAAAAAAATGCTGGTACATGAATAGTCAGTATCACTAGAGGTACTGATATTCAAATTTATTGAAAAAACCTGAGGAAACAGGTTCGAGAATAAAAAAACCTAGTGATGGTCTAACCAAATTCAAGAAAGAAACTAGGAGTAAAGAAAATTATATCAACAGTGACAAGAAAATTGGTCAGACGCAGATTTTCAAAACTATATGGTCGTTAAGAAGAAATCAAAGGTAGTAGTAGCGAAAACTAAAGCAAACGAGTATACAAATCTATTCTCATCAACTTATTGCCACATAAGATAACGAAGATAGCCAAACATAGAGCAACGAAAGCACAAATTTTTTATTAAATGAAAGTAATAAAATATTAATTCACGAAAATAATGTCAAAAAGTGATAAAAAAACACTTCGACAGTTTTTTAAATGAAAAATTGGACAGAAAAGCAGTTGAGCTAACGAAGCCAATAACAGCAATGGTCACCAAAATAACAAGAGAAAAAGCCGCCACTTTAAAAAGGTAAAGCAGTTGGAAGAGATGATATTGATGGAGAAGTGTGGACAGCTTTAAGAGAGACAGAAAGAGGTTGACTAACAGGTTTATTACATCGAAATACGAAAGAGGAATAAATGCCAGACAAATGGAGAAGCAGTATATTATTTCCTGATTATGAAATCAAGAGAGATATTTTAAAATGCATAAAACTACAGAGTCATAAAACTGTTTAGTTACACTATGAAAATATGGAATATATTAATGGATAGACGGATACGGAAAGAAACCGAAATATCAATTAGTCAGTTTGGTTTTAAGATTAGTACAGTGGCATTTTCATTATAAGGTAGCTGATGGAAAAATACAGGAATAAAGAAACAAACACTCATATGCTATTCATTCATCTTAAAAGTTTCTGGAAATGAAACAGTGGTGGAGACAAGCTCGGGGAGGAAAAAGGTTTAAAACTTAGTGGTACAAAAAAGTAGAGTATTTGAAATGCTTATTTAAAGATAAAGTTACTACAAATAAAAAGGTTACTTTTGATGGTGAAATGATTGTGAAAAATAATAGTTTTAAATATATAGGATCGGTATTACAGAGAAATGGCAAATTAAATGAATTTGCATACAGTACAATTAGGGGTATTGATGAAGGATAACGAAGCAAATGGTGTGCTGTGTGATAAAAAGATCAGAATGAATCTGAAGGGAAAATCTATAAAACTGCGGAAAAAGAGGATTATATTGGTTTACTTAAAAAAAGTTACATTCTTATTTAATGTTAATTTATTCATTTTCAATACATTATTAACGTAAAAAATCTTTTAAGGAAATTGTGATGTCATTAAAATGAAAATGTCTTCGATTGGGGAGAAGTATAACATGATCATCGATGTAATAAATTTTTGACCACCGGCCAGATGGATTAGTCTAGGCTAATGGTGTTAAAAGGGTACTTACCAAACTGCTTCCGGGGTTAGGAAGGTATAGAAATTAATATAATTTTATTTTCGTAAATATGTGGTAAAAAAATGTAACAAATAATAAATTATAGACTATTGAATGTTCAAAGAAAAAGAGGTGGAATTAGACAAATACAAATTCCAAATTGTTAAAATAGACTATATTGTGATCGTTTAACTGGCAAGTAATATAATTGGGTCTAATAAAATATATAATTGTTTAGAGCCTCTTTTCTATTGAGAAGAAGATATAAAAGCAATTTTTTACATATTTGATGAAAACTAAGCTAAAGTGAGATATATTTATTAGATATCCTTGAATGTTAAGGATTTAATAAACTTGTGTCTATAAAAATAGGAAGTAAAATATGAAATGTTAAAGACCCTAACCCTAAACGATGATGACCAATGAATTCTTTTGAATTAGTCTTTTCTCAGACACGTCATATCTTTGAGTTAGGAGGTATTTTTCGTTTAATGTAGTAACCCTTATTTAATTTAACTATTTTCTTTTACCACGTATGTAGAAAAATAAAATTTTCTTTACATTTTGTTGTGTCTAATCTCGTACAAATAAAAATCAGAAGTGAATATTTTCAGAAATTTAGCATTATTGGAAGAGAGGAGAAAAGCCAAAGGGAAAAATAAACCAAAATATCAAAAACTACAAAGTAGAATTAAAGTAGAGATAAAAAAGGCCAATGAAAAGTGGTTAACAGATTATTGCATAGAAATAAAAGAGTATGAGAGAAAATACGACAACTTTAATATACATAAAAAAATAAAAGAAATAACAAATACCAAAAAGTAAGCACACTATGGAATACTCAAAGATTATAATGGTAAACTCATTGCAGACATCACTCAGACTCAAAGACAAACTAAGATTTTGGCAAGAATACATAATGAAACTATTCGACGATGATAAAATGATACAAGAAGAACCACACAAACAAACAGGACCGAAAATAATAATGTGCGAATTAGAATAGGCAATTAGAGATGCAAAGACCTCAAAATCCGTAGGGCTAGATTAGATACCCACTGAGCTAATTAAATCCATTGACGAAGAAACACTGCATATACTTTTAGATCTGTTTAACAAAGTATATACAACAGGAGTAATACCCGAAGATTGGTTTCTGTCCACGTTTCTAACACTACCAAAGTCAGTACATGCGACAGAATGCTCCCAGTATAGAACAATTTCCTTAATAAGCCGGACACTTAAGATATTTCTTAAAATAATACATGGAAGACTATACAAAAAAATAAAAGAAGGTATAGATGACACCCAGTTTGGATTCGGAGGAGGAATAGAAACGAGAGAGGCTCTGTTCGCTTTTAACGTTCTCGCGCAAAGACGACTAGATATGAACCAGGATCTCTATATGTCTGCTTTATAGATTATCAAAAGGCTTTTGATAGAGTACGACCAGAAACTCATAAAACTGTTAAAAGAAAATAATGTGGATAATCGAGATATACGGGTTATTGTTAATATACACTGAAATTAAAAAGCAAAGATTAGAATCGAAAATGTCGATACAGAAACTAAAGAAATCAAAAGAGGTGTTAGATAGAGTTGCGTGCTGTCCCCATTGTTATTTGATCTGTACAGTGAAGCTATTTTTAAGGAAGCAATATCAGAGTAATAACAGGGTGTATCAGTAAACGGAAAAATCTTGAAAAATATTAGATTCGCAGACGACACCGCTGTTTTGCAAACAGTCTAGAAACACTGCAACGCTTAGTAAACAGATAACACCAAGTCAGTATAAAATATGGACTACAAATGAACGTTAAGAAAACCAAGTGCATGATTATTTCTAAGCAACATACAGTAGGAAGGCTAGATATCGAGGGAAAATAAGTAGAAAGAGTGTATAACTGCAAATATCTGGCAACCTGGGTAAATGAAAACAATGACCAAGATAGAGAAATAAGGACACGCACAAAATTGCAAGACAAGCATTTATAAAAATAAAAACAATGTTTGTTAATCGAGACCTGCCTCTGGAGCTGAGGATAAGAGCCTTAAGATCCTAAGTGTTCCCGACTTTGTTGTATGGAATGGAAAGCTGAACATTAAGAGTGGATAACATAAATAAGTTGAAATCATTTGGGATATGATGTTTTAGAAGGATTTTAAAAATACCATGGACCCAACGAGTTGCAAATGCAGAAGTGTTAAGAAGACTACAAAAGGATTGCGAGGTCATAAAAGACATCAAAACAATAAAGCTGGAATATTTAGGCCACATTACTAGAGGTGCGAAATATGAGATATTAAGGCTCATAACGCAAGGTAAAATCAAGGGTAGAAGATCCATAAGAAGACGCAGAAATTCCCGGCTAAAAAATCTAAGAGAGTGGTATAGTTTGTAAAATCGACCCTTTTACAGATATATCTTTCATATGTGCAAGATTGGCCAGAAATACCAAGTGGAGAGAGCTTTAAAGTGTTTAAAAAAAGAGAAAACTCAGTTTAAAAGCATTATCCACCGAAGAACTATTAAAAATCATCCAAAGATACGACGAGCAAACCCGACGAGCTTTTTTTTCATCTTTGCTCATTTGAACTTGCTTGGAGAGGCAATGAGGATGTAAACTACAAGATTCACTTTTTCCAGAAGAAATTTGATATTATGGGAGAATTTTCGGGCCGAATTGAATACAACAGCATTTTTTCCAAAACAAATCAAGGCGGTTCGAAAAGTTTGGCAAGCAGCAAATAACTGGTAAGAAATTCATCAAACAAAAATTTATGCCTAGTCAGATTATTTTTTAAATTAATGTAAAAACTGGTACCAAATATTTTATCAGACAGACTTTTTCTTATCGTTCACCCCAACTGGAGGATGGATCTTGATTCAAAAACTGTCCACTTGGAATCAACACCGTATGTAAGTGGACAAAAATATCAGCTAAAAAAATTTAAATAGACACAAAAAAACATAAAATAACAAACCATTCTCATCGATCTTCAGCTGTGTCAGTCTGGTTCAAGAAAGGTGTTTTTGAACAGAAGTTAATTAAATTAACGAGTCACTCAAATGCAAGCTCTATAAAACCATATCTGTAGCTGGATTCCAGTCACAACCAGAAGTTGATCAAAAATCTCAGAACATTAAATGAAGCTAGATCTTCGAGTATCCAAATGCTACAGGTCAATAGGTCAATAATAGACGAAATCATGCTTTGGTGGAAAAGAGTGGGCAAACTACTATAGCTTATAATAATTGTACATTTAATATTGTTAAGAAATAAATAAAGATTATCTTTCGTTGATATCGTGCAATCATTGTCTCGTGAAATAGTCTTGTCGAATATCATTCGAGAGAAAATTATTTACCGGCAAATTTTCTTCTGGTTTTATTTAAGTTTGTTGCCTTTTGTAAATTTTCGCTTATGAAATTTTAATTAAATCACTCGACTGACGTCTCGTGATTTAACTGTCAAAATTTCATTCGCGAAAATTGTCAGGCAACAAACATACCAGTCCAAAATATTGCCGGCAAAATTTTTTCTATTATGATATTATATACGATAAAAAATTTTATTCTCTCTTGAACGGTGTCCTATCCATCTTAGTATACATATTTTTAAATGATATTAGGTATATATTTCTATTATCCTTTGTTTATTGCAGATCTCCAAGTTAAATTTCCTTTTTCAAATTCGATTTTCACAGATTACAAGTAATCTTCATATGATCTTTCGTTTAAATGAATGTATAAATCTATTTTACAAATAATTAATTTCAACTAGTACATATTAGTATTATATGAGTGACGATAATATATATATATTTTATGCTGTTTTTGGCGTCAGTTTTCGTTTTTTAGATGTTTGCTTAATATACATGTTTACTAGTAGTATTATTCTTTTTTTTTATGCGTTGTGAACTCATCACTGATCATAAGTAAGGTTCAGTATCTGAATTTATTTACGACTTCGAAATTATATTTCCGAACAATTCAACAAGTTTTTGACCAATATAGCGTTGGACTCGGTGTCTCTAAAAATATATAGAAGAGCTATACAATACGGAAATATTTTTAACAAATTCTCCCAAATTATGACATACAGAAGGATTTGCGTTGTTATTAACCGCTGACTCAAAAAAGTAATGACACGAATTTTAATTAGCTAAGTTGAGATAACTATTTGTTAACGACAGTCTTAAATATTTTTTTAATAAATTATTTCCGATTTACATTATGTCTTTAGCTTTCAACAAAAATCAATTAATATTTAAATTAGGTATATGCGTACTGATCAATTAAAATTCCGTTTCAAAAATTTCATTCACAAAATCGCAGATTTATTAAAGAGTAAATACAGTGCCAAACACATTTTATATTAATGGTTTACAAAAACAGAGAATTAAGAATGACAAATGGTATTCTGATTTAAAAATTTCGCTTTACGACATCGTCATCGCCTTTGGCAACAAATGAATCATGGAATAATAAAGACTATTCATTCATTTTAAATTAAATTAATACCGCCGATATTTAAATTAATTTTCTCTATACGTGACTCATCCTAAGGTTAAAGTATCAATCGCGTCTACATAAACTTGTAAACAAGCTCATAAATATATATCATCATAAACTGACACCTGTATGTCAAAAAATCAAAAAATTGTTTTCAAAAAGTTTTGACGTTTCTAGAAAAAAATATTTTCCTTCTTTTTATTAGAAATTAAATGTAATAATAAAGCGTTTAACAAAAGAGAATAAACTTTAAAAGATAGAAAATTAATCAAACCAAAAACTAAAAAAAAAAGGTTAAAACCTAATAATAAAGGAAGAAATAAGTGGAAATGGATATTTTTGTAATTTAAAAAAATTTAGTAAAGTATTTGTCGCCAAAGGATTTATCGTTATATTGACAGTTTCATGAATTTGCATACATTTTTAACAGATACCAAAATGTAGGTAACAGTAATAGTGCGATAAGATAATGCAGGATAAATATCCCTTGAACCAATACAGAAAATTAGAAGGCCAGATATTTTTATATCAAAGATAATTAATCGACTAACACAATCCTTTCAGGACAGAATTGAATAAAGTTGGGTTGTCATTTTCGAGTTTCATTAAGAAATATCGTTCAAAAATAATGTAAAATACAGAAAAAGATAGACAGATAGATATAGTGTGCGCAATTATCCGTATTCTTTTGTGTATTCTCGTGTTTGGCATTCTTTGGATATGCCCCAGCCATCTCAGTTTTTGTGATTTTATGATTTCTACGATATTCTGTTTTCCATACATCATCTCCAGTTTCGTAATTGGTCTTTATATCCACATTGCATTCAATAGCTTTTCTCCAAATATTTTCCCGAGGACTTTTCTTTCCACACTTGGGGCATGACTCTATTCATAGTCCATATTTAACTAGCATATAATACTATGGGTGTTATCACTGTCTTATATATTATTCTTATCCTTGTTATTTTGTCTTCTTACCTTCTACTACGGACGTGGTGCTCACATGACCCCCGACTAAATTCACACTACGCGCAATTTTTAATTTTTGTTTTTATAGGTTTGTGACTATAAGTCGTGTATCTTCGATTGATTGATCCACTCCAAACATTTCTTAATTTTTGTTTGGATACAGTGTATTATTTTTATTTTTTTATGAGATGTCATTAAACAATACATATAAACAATGTATATTTTTTAATATTAGCCATATTAGTATCACAGAGTTAGTTGCCATATTCCTCCAAAACAGCTTGACCAATTTTTCTAATTTTTATATGTATTTTTGTTAGTATGAGAATCTGTCGTCATACATTTTTCATATCCCCCAGTTATAAAGTTGATCCACCATATATTTTTTGTTTGTTTTTTGGACACAAATTTTTATTTTTACTTTTTTTATGGTGTGGCATTAAACAATACAACTCTCTTCTCCCTACATTTTTACATTTATATCACTAACTCATAATTTTTAATTGCCATATTAGTAATTAAATGATTTTAACCCTGGTCGATAACTGATCAATTATCACTAGATCAGTTATCCCCGCAAGGCGTACACCAGTATCACTCATCCAGTAAACAGCACGGAGTACGGATGAAAACAAAGCAGGTCTCCTGTTTTTCTTACACAATTAGCCTTCTCTCCCTACCATTATTATTGTTTATGTATCGAGCAAGAGAAGTGTAGGAAGAAGAAGAACCTCATGGTTACGTAACTTGAGGGAATGGTACGGATGCACATCAATTGAACTATTCAGAGCAGCAGCATCTAAGATCAGAATAGCCATGATGATTGCCAACCTCCGTCGCGGAGATGGCACGTGAAGAAGAAGATGTATCGAGCGTAGTAGTGACGTATACAATTATCATTTCACCTTCTCAGTGTACTTCTCAAAAAAATGTAATATTAGTTTGTGGGGCCGAGCTTATTCAGCATGTTTGCTGAAAATAGCTTAGCAGTTCAAAAACCAAAAGTGGACGAACAATATTGACTGCAAAATATACAGATGTCGATATTCTGAATGCGATCATTTTGAATTTTCTTTCAGAAAAGTTGTTTTTCCTCCCACCCAACAATTATTTATAATTAAAAGAAGGATCAGTTACCATTGTGCTGCGTAAGATTATTCAACCAATTTCCGTGCGTTTGGCTTCTGCAATGACAGTCAACAAATCACAAAACCAACCATTGAAAGTTTGCGGAATTAATTTAGAATATTCATGTTTCTCGCATGGACAATTATTTGAGCGAAAAGCCATCATCATTGTATATGTATGCAACGCAAAAAAATAAAAATATTGTTTATTAGAAAGTATTAAATTGATTCAACTTTTTTCATACACAATACGTTTGTTTATTTTTGTTTGCTTTTTTTTCTACTTTGAGTTTTTAGACACATTATTTAATTCTAATGCGGTACGAGTCCACCGGGTAAGCTAGTGTATATATATTTTGTTTCCTTATCCCATTAAAATCTCGCATTATTACCTTGGCATCGTATTCTTCTATTCTTAGTAATGTATCTGATTCTTCGAAATTTATTTCTTACAAAAATGAAGGAAATATTTAAGTTTGAAACTCTTTTTACTTTCTCATTTTTTGTTTTACCTTTTACATGTTTTATTTTTTATTATACATAAAGTCACAAGTTAACGTATTAAGTTAAACGAATTATGTATTATTGTTACTTCATTCAAGTTCTTTAGCCATCCAACTAGTGGTTAAGTCTACTTGCTGGCTTTCTAAGCTTTATACGTTTTATAAATTACGACTATTACCGTGCAAGTATATTTTAAAAGTTACCGCTGATATACTGGTAAATTTATCGCTTTATGATTAGCAGACGTAAAGCTTTAAAAAAATCAAAATAATAAACCGAATCACGGAATAGAAGACGTTTAAAAGTTTTTACGTAATGTAAAAACTGTAAAAGATTGCAAAAAATTTAAATTTTTTAGGCAAAATATCGTTTAAAGTGTGAAATCGGTGCGGTACAGTTGGCTTTTTTTACTTTAAACATTTATTAGTAATTATTATTAGATACACACACGTGTACGTATTCTGCAAAAGGAAATGGCCTTCATATTATTTTAAGATATTTACTATCGGTGTTTACGATCATAAATTTCTAGGATACGTCTAGAAATATTTCTCACACTTTAACTGGAGAAAGTAGAAGGGAAAAAATCAAATTCCAGTTTCTTATTTAGCTAAAACTAATTAGGTAGAATTAAAAAAGATGCTACTAAAGTAAAAACGGTACATTTAACCTAAGTTTATTTGAAATCTACACTAATTACATACAATTTTTCTTACATATTTTTACTTTTTCGGTACACACTAACAATTTGCGTTCCCAGCTTCATAGAAACGAATGGACCCGCAACTTAAAAGAATTCTTGCGAATTTATGCATCAAAAAGTTGGGGAGTTTCTACTGCTCCTTGACCCATGCTATTATTCAAACGTTTGAGGAGGCTCAAAGAGCTCTTGTGCTCTTAATGCAAATGCATCTCTTTGTTTTCTTATTAAGCGCATTTCCGAAGACATATAAATGTTCGCAATAAACAAAGACTACTCAAAAAGTTACTTATTCAAATATTCGTTTAATAAAATAAAAAAGTGGAGTCCACAGGAATTTGAACCAGGAACTTTCGCTCCAAATCTAGAATAATTGTATCGCCATACTTTGTTTGCGTCGTAGAGGAAATAATAGTTCATGTACATTTTATCAGTTTTATTTTTTCCTCATGCACAGCTGTTTTGTTTATTTCTAGAGGCAAGCATAAAAATTAAATATTTATAACATAAAATGCTTATTCTATTATTAAAAACATACTTAATAGATTTAATAACATTTTCACACCTCTTATAAAAAACATATTTGAATACAAAACAGTTCCTACGTAGAACCTTACCTTACCTTTCGTCCTTTCAAAATTACCAGATTACCTCTTTAAATCACATTAACTTACTTGAAACACTTAAAATATTTTCTTACTAAAACAAAAAGATAGGCACAAACCGAATCTGAAACGTAGACCACTCATACCCAAAGGGAAAATCATACTCGTAGACTATTAACGTTCTATATTTTGTTTACTTCGTTATGATTTGATTTTCTTTGAAATCACTCATTATGACAAAATTGGAGAATAGCCCTTAATGAATTTAGTAATGCAATACTTTAATCTTACGTGAAATATAAAAAATTATATTTATTTTACCTATAAGTACAGTATAGTAAAAAATCTCGATTTTATAATATCTAAATTATGTTCCATTATCTACAAGCCAAAAATTTATATTTTTATTTAATTTATAAATTAAAAATAATAAAAACATTTACATATTTTTGTGAAATCAACTCAATCAACATAATTTTTTGTAAAAATTTCGGTAACAATAAATTGGTTTCACCAATATCTTGAAAATTAAACTTTAACGTAATGCTCGAATCTGTGCTTGAAGCTGTGAAAACGTAACAGGCAAATTCCAGTATGGGTTTTGCAAAGAAAAATCATATATTTGTTCTTAGACAAGCTTTGGGAAAAACATATAGATGTGGAATTTATACTCACCATTTGTTTGTGGATTTAGATGTGCTTAAGTGAGTGTTGACAGAAACGCACTATACGTAGCGATGATAGAATTTAATATCCCAATATACTCTAGTCGTCAGAGACGAAAACGCCACTGACCCTCTAAAAATTATACGAACACGCTGAATTTTGCCAAGCATATTAATTTTGCGAGTCCAAAAAAGATGGAAACTAGTTTACTTTTACCCCCGGGCTCTCCCCTAAAACCCCCCTCGCAGGGGGTAAAAACGCAAAAAAATCAATTTACCAAGAATCTGTACACCGTAGAAAAAATGTTTTAAATAAAAAATGTAGCTGAGATAATTTTAAACAAAAATGTTCATAACAATTTTTTGTGTAGAATGAACCGTTCTCTTAGATACAACTCTTGAAGCGACTGTTGATTTTGCATGTCAGTTTCGGGCGTGAAATCAATGTTCAATAAAATTTGTATCAGCTCGACGGTAAGAATTCTATACCTTTTGATTTAAGTCACCTATCGACACAAATTAAGATGCGTTTTAAAGTTTAAGAGTTTATCTTTCATATGCAGTTTTTGTATTTTGCCGCAATTAAACTCAGATTTGATACAGGTGTTAAATAAATAAACGTAGCGTGATTTTTGACATTTTTTATGATTCGTTTGAGATGAATACAATCTGTCCCTTTCATTGACTGGCCACTATGAAGTTTGGATTATTAGAGCCTTACCTTTAAAACCATATTATGAAATTTTAGTTTTAAGTTTTGGCAACAACGCTGGATTTAAACTTTCACACAAAAAACGATCTAAAACATTTAAAACTTTTTTTTTAATTATACTAGTACGTTTTTTAAAAGTATAAAACTTTTGCAATAAACTACACTCAAAACCGTCTTCTTAAATGCATTTCCCGTGACGTGTGATCGTTGGTAATGTAAAACATTAAATTCTGCATTTTTTATTCATATTTCAAATGTTTTATATTTGTTACCACAACTCAAAATTGAAATTTCAGTTGAATTGAAGTTTTAAAGATTGATCCCTAAAAATGAAAATTTTACTACAACTGGTCAATGAAAGTGATTAATTTTATTGATTTCACGAGAATCGTAAAAATTTCAAAAATCGCGCCACGTTAATTTATTTAACACCTATATAAAAACTGAGTTTATTCTCTTGAGTTTTTTTGATAGGACATTTGGATCAAAAGATATCGAATTTTTACCGTCGAACTGATAAAAATTTTATTGAACAAGCGTTGTTTCTAAGAAAATGGTTTATTCTACACAAAAAATACTTCTAAATATTTTTGTTTTAAATTATCTCAGCAACATTTTTTATTTAAAGCATTCTTTTCTACTGTGTACAGATTCTGTTTAATTCGATTTTTTTGCGTTTTTACCCCCCTACGAGGTGGGTTTTAGGGGGAAGCCAGGTGGTAAAAGTGGTAAACTTTTTTGTATCTTGTTTGTGGTCCAAAATTTATATTCTCTGCAAAATTCAGCTTAATTGTATGATTTTTAGGGGTCAACTCTCTGACTACTGGACTAATACACTTAATGAAATTCGTGAAAGCTACGTTTTTAACAGTCGAGTGTAAGGTTAAAGGGCAGAACGGAGTATCAATAATTTTTCAGATACATATCAATAGAAGAGTACAAATACTAGCGTATGCGGATTACATCGATATCACAACAAGAAGAAAGGTGGACCTGGTCCAATCCATCACGACATTAAAAGTAGCATTAAACAGAATAGAGCTACACGTTAATACTAGAAAACTAAGTATATGAAGGTAACAAATAATAAGCAACAAGCAAAACCCGAAGATCTTACAGTTGGAATATACGCTACTTTCGAAAGAGTAAGAGAGTTTATATATCTATAAGTACTTACAAATCAACCAAATAATACAGTAACTGCAGAAATTTAGAGACTATATACCTAGTAAATAGAGAATATTATGGAATAAATAAAATTTCATCACACATAGTCATAAAAAGAACGAAAATATTGATATACAAAACTCTTTTCAAGCTCGTACTCACTAACGCGTCAGAAACGTGGGCTACGACAAAAAGCGCTTAGGCTAATTTCAACAAAAAATCCTTAAAAATATTAATAAAGGCGTACAGGAAAACTTATTATCGTGTAGGCTCTATAATTTTAAGCTTTACCGCCTTCATAGTGAACGTAGTATTGGTAGGTCTATCAAAATAAACCGGCTGCGGTGGCTAGGCCACTTAGAAAGAACGAACAAGATAGAATCGTTGAAACACATTTATAATAAAAACCGGATGGAGTAAGTAGAAGAGGCTCGCCCAGAGCACAATTTAAGGACCAGCTGGAAGGCGACTTACGAATGTTGAGGGTATGAAATTAGAAAAGCAAGGCAAAAGATAGGAAGGAATGGAAGCTGACTCTAGAAAAAGCCAAGATCCACTATGGGTTGTGGAGCCAATGATAATGGTATTGATGATCGAAATCACTTAAATAAAGTTTTTCATGAGGATAGACGGACGCGGTACGCTTAACAGGCATGCAAGATCTACCGATTAATCACTTTTTTTTTTGTGGGGATATATAAAAAAATTAGTAAACAAAACAAAATTATCTGTTTATCTGTATGATCTTATAAATAAAATAGTAAAATCAATCGGTAAAAAAACAAATTATTAATTCCACAATGCCCATATCGGCTTCTTACAAAAAGCACCTTGAATATGTGAAAATTAAAATTAAACTGGTTGATCATTTGTGCTTACTAACCATTTTGGTAATAAAAACGTCGGTACTTATAATTGATGTCTTTCAATACATTCAGAATGAATAAAGTTAGGGCTAAGCGGTTTTAACTATTGTATTTATAATTTACAAAAATTTACAAAATATACAAGCAAAACTTAAAAAAAATACATTTTTACAGTATTTTGCAGTAATGGTACACCTGGTGTACGTAAAATTTACTTATATAGATAACATAATTAATTCAAATAGTCTTCAAATGATAATTTTTTCTGTAAACTTATCAGGAATAGAAATATTAGAAAGGTATTCTAGGTTCCTTCTTGTGCGCAGTATATAAATACTCCATTTTTTAATTTAATAATTGTACATGGATGTTTGTGCTTTCATTTATTATAAAAATAAACCTACTTACCGTTAATATCTGTTATTAAGACTGATGTTATGCAGTACCAGTTTACACGTATATTAATTCCTTGATACATAAATTCCTATTTAACTGTCATGATTTATGAACACGTATATATATATACGGTATTTAAAAATATAATATTGTAACAAAAAACGTTCTAATTGGTATTAGATAAAATATCAAATCCATATATTTTATAATGTATTGGCTGAAAATCGTAGTAATATATGAGTAACGGTTCTATTTCTATTAATCTCAGGATCAGTATAGACGCGACTATAAATGAACTACAATAAATTAGTGTTAAGTTTATATCCAAATAAAAGAATATCTGAGCATTCTGAACGAATAAAAGGATAATCTAAGCGATTATAGACTTGTCACCTATAGACACCGTAAGAGCGCCCTGCCTGAAATAATTTTATCCCAGTTCTGGAAAAAAAAAATGGATACTAAGTCAAAATATAAAAGAGATGGCCGAAAATTAAAATCAAAACTAAATAACCGTTTTGAGTTTAAAAATCAAAATATAACGGAAACACACAGATTTTTGCACGAAGCTTTTTTGCCTTTGAATTGTAAAATTTACCCTCAAAACCAAACGCCTCTCTGAAGCTTGGAAGATAAGGATCTGCAAACAGAAAAAAAATAGCTACTGGACGTGAACTAAAGAAAATCTATACAATACCAGACGGGCAAAATTGTTGCAAAAGAGTTGTGGTTTTGGTAAAATTTAATAGTTTTATGAGGAAATTTGATCTAGGTTTAGTAAAGGAGTGCTGGATCTACCATGACCAATGATCAGGTCTGTCTGGTCAATCTACCAAAGTCTCGAGGATTCCATAATAGTCAAACAACATATTAATATACTATTAAAAATTTAATAATAATATCGTATAGCATTTTTGCCAAAGGAATCCTTTCGGATTGTCCGGCGCTAATTGCATCTTTAATCCTATTTCAAGTAGCTATAAGTATCGTTATAACTACTGTAGCTTATAGTGTCAATGCAAACTAGCTCAGGAAGACTAAATTCAACCATCAAATCTTTAATGTCATTACAATAAACTAGATTTTCTTCTTGGCTGAAGATTTGAAAATTAAAGGGTAGGCTTTAATTTTGAGTGAAACCCTTTGACATTACACGAACAGAAGTAGCAGTCGTGACTATGATTCCTTTGTTCTCCTAATGCAATAGGTACCAAAATTGGAAACTTTTCTTTTTGCCCTTGAAGCAGTTTAGAAGATCCTTTACAAATATTTGACAAACTTTATGAGGGGCCCAAACATTGTCTTGATTATCAAGTTTTAGTCTTTTTGGGAATATTTAAAAAGGACTAAAAGAAAAATTTAGGATGGAATGTGTAATGTGAATGTATAAATCTAGCTTTGTTCCCTCTGTCTATCCTTATGTTATATAGTTACCTCCTATGTATGGTTTTTATCAATCTACTGATTCTTGTGATACTGACGTTTACATTATATTTTTAATCTACCTCTATGCGAAGTACTATTTTGTTAACAAATGCAATAGGTCAATACATCATTAACAAATTCAAGTAGTCAAATACATTATCGTGGCTGAATGGATCAAGTTATCCAAAGCCATTAATTAAATAAAAAAAAAGTTTTAGTCAAAATTATGCAAACTAAACTTTCTCACAAACACTATTATATTGAGTCGCCATAATACTGGATATTTGCCTAAGATAAAACAACACGACTCAGGTGAATTTATGCACTTTTACAAGGTATGTTACGAAATTATTACGTAGAAAACATTATTATATTACTAACTTGGTAACTCACATTACACAAACTAGAATTAAATTGTCGAAAACAAACCGATAAATCCGATATTTTGTGTGTTTCAGAACACCAAATCCAAAATTTTACAGCTTACACAAAGAAAAATTAGCTAAATATACATTCGTATTTTGTGAATAATTAAGAAAGTAAAAACAGTACTAATATTTTTTACGTGTGTCATAAATAGCAAAATGGAATACTAAATCCCACGAACTAATCTATACTTCTTCTATGACCAATCCAGTGTCTTTAGTGAGATCACAGATAACCAGTTTGTAGTTTAATATAGTATTTACGTGGATAAAAGTTCAGCTCAGTTACTTATAATTTTTTTTTCTTAACACTTCTAATAGATACAGTTTTGTGTACGATATTGATGAACTCGCAATAAGAAAGCGTTGCATAATAGAGACAGAGATAATAGATTAGGTTTCTTTTAAACACAAGGTGGTGGTTGTGGTGTGTTTGTAAATATTATATAATTAGGAATATTCACACATCTTTAGATCCAAGTTGTAACAGATGTTACAACACGTCATTGTAACACAATGTTACAGATATAATCAGAGACAGAAATCTATTGAGACAAACCATACAGGATATTACGATGACCACTAAACTCCTTTTAGGAGGTCAAGAATAAAGAGAAATCTCAAAGTGTTAAAAGAAAAAAATGAAGCCTTAAGAAAGAGGCTAATTCGACGAACTGGAATAACTGTAGAAAATTATCAGACAAAGAGAAGAGAAGAAAAATCCTCTTTTATTCTCTTCTCTTTAAAAGACAAGAAGAAAAAAAAACGAAACCACTTAAATAAGAAACTTACATATATATAAAACCTCAACAGAGAGAAAGAATTCAGAGCCTTCTATAAGAAAGTTAACACCAACAGAAAAGAATTTAAGGTAACCACAAGACAATACAGAAGTCAGAATGGCGACCTGTTAACAACAAGAGAAGATATATTGAATAGACATGTAAAATATTTTAACCAGGCACTTAATATAGAGGAAGAAGAAGAAAACCTGGAAGACGAAAGAGATGAGGTAAGGGGAACAGACGAAACGGAATAGGAACCACCAATGATTCTTGAAGTTGCAGTTTAAAAACTAGCCAGAAACAAATCACCCGGAATAGATGATCTTCCAGCTGAACTATATAAAAAGGTGACCACGATACCATAATGGTATTACAGCAGCTTATAAAAAAAAATACAGACACAAAAATCCCTCCCCATTGATTGGAATATTGGAATACTTTGCACCATACATAAAAAAGGAGATATCTTTGAATGTTATAACCACAGAAGAATTACGCTTTTAAATGCAGCATATAAAATATTTTCCTTAGTACTATATTACCGTATGGCACCATATACAAAACGAATATTAGGAAAATACCAGGCTGGTTTCAGAGTTGCTAAATCGACAATTCATCAGAATAATGCAATATGGCATTAATACACATCACATGTTTATAGGCTACAAAGAAAGCAGCCTACGACTCAGTGAATAGAAGGGAAATATTCAAAGCAATAAAAAAACTAGAATACCAAATCAGTTGATAAATTTAATAAAACTAACTCTTGACCTTTTAAAACAAATAACGGGCTGCACCAGGGAGACTCTCTCTTCTATATACATACTGTTTAATCTGGCTCTGGAAAAAGTAATACGTAATCACAACCATTGGTTCAATATATATAAATCAGTGCAAATCCTTGCATATACTGATGATATCGATATTGTTGGGAGAACGGAAAACACTGTACGAGAGGCGTATTTAGCATTAAAAGAATCAGCTGCAAAAATGGGTTTATTAATAAATACAGAAAAAAAAGTATATGAAAGTAAACATGCAACCACAAGTCCTACGAACACTTGTTATAGAAAACGACATCATCGAAGCAGTGAACAAATTTTTATACCTAGGAGCGCTCCTTAACATTAAAAGTAATACTACCGCAGATATAAACCGCAGAATTTCGACGGCCAACAGATTCTATTTTGGGTTCAATCTTCTTAAATCCACAATTATATCGAGAAATACAAAAATAAAACTCTACAAAATAATAATACGCCCAGCCCTAACTTATGGTTTAGAGACCTGGACTCCAACAAAAAGTCATGCAAACATGTTAGGATGTTTCGCAAGAATAGTATTAAGGCGAATTTATGGAGCAATGAATGACAATGGAGTCTGTGGAAGACGATGTAACTTCGAACTTTATAGAATATACCAGGAACCAGATACCGTAAAACATATTAAGATAGGACGTCTGAGTTGGATAGGGCATGAAATGCAGATGGATCAAAATGACACAGCTAGAAAAACGCTCCTTGGTAGACCCATTGGTCAAAAAAGAAGAGGAAGATCCAGAACAGGGTTCCTTGATAACATCGATGGAGACATGAGAAATAAGGGAATACGTGCTTGGCGGAAAAAGACAATGGATAGGGACGACTAGAGATAAATCCTTTGAAGGCTAGAACCCACGAAGGGTTATAAAGCCAGAATGATGATGATTATGATTAAATTTAGGTAATGGAAATGAAGGTTTATCAAACCATAAAGAAAAAGTAAAGTTATTTCTAATAACGTCATGATATGTCGAGTGATCCATTTAAGAAACGAGAAATTTTTAAGTAGGCGTTTTAAATCACCATGAATATTAAATAAAATAGTATTTTTGTCACAAAATGTGGAAGTTTCTTTATATGATACTAAAATAATTGTACTCGTATTTAGACAAAATGGACATATCTAAAAAATTCTATCATAAATTTTCAGTTATTAACTATGTCAACTTTATCGAAAATGTGTTGTTTAATAAGTGCAAACCAGAGATATGTAATAGAGGGATATGACATAGGTGAAGTAGATAGGTTCACTTCCGCTATATTGGATAGTACTTATTGTCAAAGTGTTAGTTTCAAGTAGTGGTGAATGAAAATTTTTATTTGTTATACCTATATTTTAAACTTTTTTGTGATTTTTTTACATTAGTTCAAAGTGACTTTAATATGGCTTCGTGTGCATTGAGATTTTGTGCAAGTAACACTAAACAGTGTATGGGGCGGTATTACTTCCGTTTTAGTAATGCTGCGTGTTAAAGGACTAGGTAATTTTTTAACTTGGTTTATGTGTTTGTAGATTTTCTAAAGATGTTGAAATCATAAAAACCTGGATACAATTTGTAAATAAAGAGAACGGGAAACCATCGACATACAGCAGCTTGTATTCCAAACCTATTGCGAACATTATATAGATCGAACTTCTTTAGTTTGTGTTTGTTTGCGAACAAATGCAATCCCTACAATTGGTGCATCTCAGGTACCTTATAATAATTATAAATATTAATTAGTTAAATAGCTAATTAAAATAATATAGGTCAAATTCTGAATTATACCTGGACATTACACAGCATACTGAGCATACATCTTCAGTTGTACATTTTATTTGCTAATAAGTTTGTATAGGTATAGGTGTCAACGAAAATATTTTAACTAGAACGTTCTTGATATACTTTTTATAATTGTGTATATGTACTACTTAATAATTAAACACATTTTTATTTTGACCATTCTTTAAATATGTAATATTTGACATTTTTTATTGGTGTAACAAAGCATTTCTTTAGGTTTCGAATTAGGATTTATGCTTTTTTTAAATAAACCTACTTTATTCTTGTACAACATTGAGGTTTATATATGTTATTGTATTTTGGGTTTATTGACTTTCACAACTTTTTATGAATAACTTTTTCTATAAAACTAATATTATATTAATTATATGTTTCCATATTATACAGCCAACTTAGGTCTTAAAATATTTACATATTTGTAAACTAATTAATATCAGATATATTTAAAAATACTAAATTATGTCTTTGATATTGTAATATTTACCATTTGGTTTTTCTTTGAAGGCGCTACAAATAAAGGATAATTCGAAAATAAGAGTCTTATCAAATGTATTAAACACACCACGTAATATAACTCCTGTAACTTCATCACAAGATGTTCTTGATCCTGTAACTTTATCACAAGATGTTCCTAATAGATCATGTAAGTTAACTCCTAGGAAACGGCGATCTGTAAACAGTGGGGGCGTTCAAAGAAAATAAGTAGTGAACGAAAAAGAAAATTAAGGAATGTTCGTTGAAAACTACAGGGAAGTGAAAAACAAATAGCTAACATGAAGACTGTCATTGAGAAACTCAAAAAAACAAGGTTGGTTCAAGAAAAAGCATTGGATCTTCTTAAAAAATTAGGAGGACCTAAAGAATTTCTTTTAAGACAATTAAGAAAATTGGGAAATAAAGCGCTACCTAAGCGGTATTCAGAGTAGTTGCGAACATTTGCTCTAACACTACATTATTACTCGCCTACGGCATATAAATATATTAGGTGAACATTTCTGGTTTTACGAAGAAATTGTCAAGTAAATTATGTCTTTGATATTGTGATATCTACCATTTGGTTTTTCCTTAAAGGTGCTACAAATAAAGGATAATTCGAAAATAAGAGTCTTATCAAATGTATTAAACACACCACGTAATATAACTCCTGTAACTTCATCACAAGATGTTCTTGATCCTGTAACTTTATCACAAGATGTTCCTAATAGATCATGTAAGTTAACTCCTAGGAAACGGCGATCTGTAAACAGTGGGGGCGTTCAAAGAAAATAAGTAGTGAACGAAAAAGAAAATTAAGGAATGTTCGTTGAAAACTACAAGGAAGTGAGAAACAAATAGTTAACATGAAGACTGCCATTGAGAAACTCAAGAAAACAAGGTTGGTTCAAGAAAAAGCATTGGATCTTCTTAAAAAATTAGGAGGACCTAAAGAATTTCTTTTAACACAATTAAAAAAAGTGGGAAGTAAAGCGCTATCTAAGCGGTATGCAGAACAGTTGCGAACATTTGCTCTAATACTACATTATTACTCGCCTGCGGCATATAAATATATTAGGCGAACATTTGCTACATGTTTACCCCATTCTAGGATCTAAGTAGATGGTATACAGCCATTGGTGGTGAACCTGGTAATGCGAAGAAATTGTCAAGTACCTTTCAAATGTTAATAACTTAAATTGAATTAGAAAATATTGTAACATTGTACCTTTTCTATGTGCTACTTCGGATGGATGATCTATCTGCACAATTTTGAGAGATTTTACATGTCTATTTCCTTGTACTTGTAACTTTAAAAATATTTGATCATTTATTTTTTAAAGCTTTATGTAACTTATAAAAAAATTAATAAATCAATAAAACAATTGGGTGGGGGCATTATTGTAACATGAATTTTAAAAATATTGTGTTATTATGTACTTTATATATATATATATATATATATATATATATATATATATATATATATATATATATATATATTACGCTATATACCTTTGTCACTGTGTATCTTTTTTATACATTTGTACTTTAATGAATAAGTAAGTCAATGTTCATTCTCGAAGGATAGGGTAAGGATTTTTTATTGCGAAAGGAGAGAATGTTTGTTGTACCCGTTTAGGGTCGGTTGACCCTCTTCAGGCTTGAGTTTGAATTTTGTTTGTAATGGTGTACACAGAGCAAACAGCCCAAAAGACCACCGGAGATTTAGCATTTTTCTTCGCCTTCTGTGGAGTTTTGCTAGCCAGTGAGCCAGGGGCGAGAGGGTTTGACTGGATTGATGTTCTTTCCAGTGAATGTGTTGGTTTTCGAGCTAGGTACGACAAGCCCTGTCTCTAGTGACCATTGGTCCTGTGCAGTCTTGAGCTTAACTCGTCCCCAAAACCAGTGTATTGCACTGTAATTTTGTGACCGAGTGTGCTCGTGAGTGGAGGCGCCTCGGCTTTCGAGAGTTGACGTCGTATTTCGCTCTGTGTGAATGTGTGTGTAAATCAAACAGTGAAGGCCGCTGCCCTTTCGATGTTACAGAGTCCGTCGAATCACCTAGATTTTCTCCGGCCATCCACAGACTCCGTATAAAGTAACGGAGGCTGCGGATGGTCGGAGGTCCCGGTGATGAGGATGATTCGGTAGCAGAAAGAGTGCCCCTTTCACTGTTTGATTTGTGTGTGTGTGTGTGTGTTTGTGAATTTGTGCTTAGTATGCATGTGTGCGAGTCTGAATCGACAGAAACTAGAACCGTGTTCTCTAGTAACCATTGTTCCTGCAGCCGTTTATGCGTTTGCAACCGACTTCAGAACTAGTGTATTGCACTATAATCCTGTTATCGGTCGCTCACGCTAACGGCTAGGCCTCGTCGGATTTCGATAGATGGGTCTAGCAGCTGTCGATTCAGTTGAGAAAATAGTTGCGGCTATTTTCTCAGGGACGGACAGGTATCATTAAGTAGTGAGATTGGGAAACCGCAAAAAACCAATCTCCCCCTGTCCGAGGTAGGGAAAAGGATTTGACATGTTATGTTAGGGTTCTGTAGGCTAGTGGAGTCAGCATATTCATCCGGAAGTTTGTCTATGCAAGCCTGCATTAGAATTGACGGTAGATGAGGGTGTTTGTTTTTGGGCTTCCGGGTGGATACGTGGCCGCGGAAAGAACAGGAACTTTTTAGGGTATTTTGTGTGATAGATAAGGGGCCGTTGATTGTTTTAAGAGTAAAGTTCCCGTTGAGAGTTTTTATTCTCTCGATGATGGGGGTGGTGTTCGCTGTTTGATGGATTTCACGGGAGCTCCCGTGAAAATTCCACGCTCCGCAGCAGACAGTTTTTTCCTTTGATAACCCTTAAGAAGGCAGTATAAGCTTGACTTATACTCAATAATGGGTCGAATGAATGTTTTGTAAGTGTGTGTAAGAGTTTTGTTGTTTGTTTTGCCAAACGTCCCTGATAGTGGAACTAGGAGTTGGGCTCGGTTTCTTACCCTATCTAAAGTTGCCTTTGGATCAGGTTCCCAGTTAAGTGTTTTAGTAAATAAAACACCCAAATAGGAAGCTGTCGGGCTAATAACGAGTCTTTCTCCCATCAAATACAGGGGCGTTTGGTCGACGCGGTTGCGTATGACGCCAGTTGATGATTTTGGGCTGCGAAACACAATAGTTTGCGTTTTCGCAGCGTTTAGCGTGACTCTCCACTTATTACACCATTCTTCGACACCGTTTAAAAGAGTTTGTGCTCTTCTAAAGGTTCTCTCAGGGGCATAACCGTCTTCTGTTGTTAGGAGGGCTGTGTCATCTGCATAGAGGTACATTTGCGTATGTGGTATGTTTTGGATAGGGGTAGAGCTGTTGTATGTGATGTACAACAGGGATGCGAGTACTGAGCCTTGGGGTACTCCCGCTCGGGGAGTGAATGGGGTGGAAACTTGATCGCTTATTCTCACTCTCACTGCTCTATTCGATAGGTAAGAGTGAATAATTTTAATGAATTGTAGAGGTAGCCCGATGTCAATTAGTCTCCGAATTAGTCCTTCGTGCCAGATTTGATCGAAGGCCTTTTGTACATCAAGAAAGGTGGCTATGGCGATGCCGTTACAGTTTATTTTCTGAGTGACTTTAGTAGTGAAGTCTATTAATGCATTTTTTGTGAATCTATTAGGTTGGAATCCGTACTGAAATTTTGGGATGATATTGTGAGTGTCGAGATAGTCGCTGAGCCTCTCTTTTAAGATTAGCTCAAGAACTTTCCCTAATGAATTTATTAAGGAGATAGGTCGGTATGATTCCACATTAGTACGGGGTTTCCCCTTTTTGGGTATCATGATTGTGTTTGCTATTTTCCAAGGAGTAGGAAAATAGTAATTTTTAAGACATGCATTCATAGTTTTTGTGAGAAGCGGGATTATACTCTCAGGAAGTTGCTTTAGACACCTTCTACTGATATTGTCAGGTCCGGGAGAATTATTTTTGAATATTTGGCAATAACTCTCCGTTTCTCTGTCAGTAATAGGGTCCATGATTGGGACGTGGTTTGGAGTTTGATGCAAGAGAGTATTTCTTACTGCGAATTCAGTTTCGAGTTTGAATAAGCGATCAAAGTTAGGGTTGTCAGGGGCATGAAAATTTTCGTTGAGCGAGTTTTTGAATGCTTCTGCTTTTAGTTCAGGGGAACTAATAATTTGGTTGTCAATCAACAGATGAGATGATTGTGATAATTTTTGTTTTGTTAGTACTTTAAATTTGTTCCAGAATCTAGCCCCATCCCTGTAATCCAACTTCGAGGTAGTATCCCCCCACTGGCGAGCCTGTAGGATGGATAGTTCCCTCTTAATCCGAGCAGAGATGCGATTATATTGTGTTTTGACAAGGGGTCTCTGTTAATTTTATATTGACGTTAAAGCCGTCTTTTTTGATGTATTTTGGCAATGATGTGTTGTGGAAGTGCCAATGAAATAGGTAGGATGATTTTCATTGGAATTGAGTAATTGATTGCCTCGATTAGAAGGTTTTCAATTTAGATTACACTCTGATCAATACTTTCGTTTGTATTAAGTTCTCCTAACTCAGGAATATTATTAGTTATGAAATTTTGGAATTGTGGCCAGTTTGCGTGACGATAATCTCTTATTTGTTTATGGGGGGGTGGGATTTGAGGTGACATGATATCAGAATTAACTAATATCGGAAGATGGTCGGACGTTATTGTGTCGCCTATGTGGCACCGATCGTCGAACCTATGCATCACGCTACCTGTAACAATAATGTGGTCCACGATAGATGCCCCATTTGCGTTCAAAAACATGTAATCAGTGTTAGTGATTCTTATGATTGAAAGGTCTAGAAGTATATCAGTTAATCTGATGCCTTCCGGATTAGTAAAATAATCACCGAATTGGGTATGTCTACAGTTCAGGTCGCCCATAAGAATTGCTTTATTTAGAGTAGAGAAATATTCTAAAAGTTCTAGAGAAAGCGGGCTCGCTGGATGCCTGTAGTAAGAGATTATCGTAAGGGTTTGGTTGTTTGGAGGGACGTTTTGCGAAAATTTGTGGGGGAGTGTGGTAGTCCGTGTTTGATAAGGATAACATTCCCACGGGAAACCTGACAGCGGCTTCGAAAAATTGTTGTATATCCTGCAAAAGTCGGAGTGTTTCGACAAAGTGTGTCGGTGATGGCAAGGATTTGGATGTTATGATTTTGCAGGATATGTTTGATTTGGGGTCTCTTTTTAGAGATCCCTTGGCAATTAACTGCACCGATTGTGAAATCCATAAACGGTTAATTTAGAAGTTGGGGTGGAATGTGATTTTGACATTGTTATTGTGGCCAGACACTACTATTGTGTGGCCGAAGATTTTTTTAATCACAGAGCTCGTGATTGATGTTATAAGGTCCCTTTTTTCGGGTAGGGTATTAAGGAGCACAAGGGTGCTAAGTTTGATTGTCTTTTTGAGGTGGGTGATCAGGTCAAAGGGACGAGTTGATCTTTCGATCGATAATGGTTGTGGTTGACGGGAGTCAGTGGGTTTCTCTTGCCTTTTCGGGCATTTGTTGGAATATGCGGGGTGTTCGCCTCAGCAGTTCGGGCATTTAGGATTGGTAGGAGTAGGACATTCGCTGGATTTATGACTTTGTCCGCAATTAGGGCAGACGAAGGTTCTGTGGCGGCATTCGGAGATGGAGTGGCCGTTTGTACAGCATTTGCTGCAGTATTTTGTGGTAGGAATTGCGGAATTTGCTCCGTGAGGGAGCTCGGTATAATGGATAAGTTCATCGATAGGGATGCCGTAATTTAGTACGTGAGAATATTTTTCAGATGAGGGTGTCAGGACTTTGATAAGGCGGGTGTCTTTTCCAGTCTGTAAAGAGTTTACTCTCCACAGTCTGGAGACAGGAATCTCTTGTTCGTTAAGGATCTGTTTGATTTCTTCCTCAGAGTAATCGTGTGAAACGTTCACAATGAGGAATAGAAAGTTTGTGGGTTTTGGGGCTTGATTTGCGGAATTGTGGCTTCTTAAAGTTATTTTGATTTGGGTCTGTCCTGTGGCTTTATGGATTTTCAATTGCATTTCCTCAAAATTTAAGGAGTGTAATGTTCTTAAGTGTGCGATGCTGTGGCTTAAAACTTTTAAAGAGTGTATCTTTTGATACATAAGCGGGATGCAATTGAGAATTCGTAAAAAGGTGCGCTGATTGCACAAATCTTGAGAAATGTCCTTGATGAGGCATTCGAAGGTTTTAGGGTTATTAATTGAATTGGTAATATTTGGATTGGTTTTAGGTCTTGAGTATGAGGGTGCCTTAGTGGCATTGGCGAACGTTTTGGTTGGTGCAGGTTGAGATTGAGATTTGGATGTGTTAGGTAGGATTTGAGAAGTAGAGGGGGCCGTGTTTTGAAGGGCTGAGGATTTTTTTGGGGCTGATTGTTGTTGGATTTGAGGGACTGATGTTGATTGTTTGGTAGATTGTTTGGTGGACTTGGATATTGATAGTTTTTTGTGGGAGGAGGGTAGCGGAGGATATTCAGAATCTATTTTGTTTAATATGAGATGGTTCGGATCATTTAATTCTATCTCCCTACGCTTCATGCTGAAGCGAGTTTAAGGCGTTAAAATTTCCGTTTGGAGATTGATAAGTTCTTGGGCTGATGAATATGGGTTGTATGAATTGAAGTCGATGGATTCTGATTCTGGATCGTTTTGAATAAGGGGGGCATATGGGTTTGTAGAAAGTGCCACGGTCTGTGATCTAGTCACAGACCGGGAAGAAAAGGCGGACCTGGTTGAACCAGGCATTTCGATGGGATTTCATTTACAAAGTGTAGACCTATAGCAGGCTCCGCAGCCTCACGGAAGCAAGGGGGTGGTAAAACCCCCCGAAAAAAAGGCTTGTTCTACTAACGTACACTCTACAATATTTTGAAAATGGCCTTACTCACCGCGCGTTTAGCACGCTGCAAAAGGGTCCCTCGATGGACGTCTATAACGGAATATATAGTGCGTCGTACTCGCCTTGTCGCCCTGTGATTTTGTCAAATAAAAGGATAATTTCCAGGGCCAGTATATTCTACTGAAACCCCGTACTTTTAAACTTTATTTGGCTACCACCAGGCTCCTTAGTTTGTCGGACGACTACTTCCTCAGACGATCTAGGTACAGCAATCTTCAGGGCTATGCTCTCTCTAACTTCCCGCCGACGTTATTTAGAAGAGGGCATGTTGCCAGTGACCTTCTTCTTCAACGTCTCGTACAGGTTAATGAATAAATAAATACCTTTTTACATACTCCAAAAGAGTTATCAAAGGGGGGATGTCGCCGTACGCTGCATTAGATTGGACCTAATGCGCAGTTCGACGGGCATCACCCCACTTTTCAGCAATTTAATATTTCTATTGGTCATTGTACTAAAAGTGATCATAGACCATTGTTTTTAAAACAAATAAATATGCGACACTTCCAAACAAAAGCTCTCTTCAGTCTCAGAGCACAGCGTGTCCATTGCCTGGCAAAGCACCCTCTGATACCGGGCTTTACGCCCTGAAGGGCTCTGTTCTTTTTGTAGCAAGTGCTACACCTTTTGTTGGTTTTTCTTCAGACTCCTTTCGCTAAGTTGTGGTTGTCTACGACAATTACTGTGTTTTATTATCATCTACCCTTCCTTTATTGAAAAAGAAATAAAAATGGCCGAGAATGCTCTCGTTGAATACAACTTAATATTAATAATAAACATGTTTCAAACACTTAAATAAATGGAAATAGAAGTTTATATGGAAACAGATTTTTATACAATGTTAGATGGTTGACTTGATGTCAGACCCAACCTCATCGGCTTAGAAACACATTACGTTGATAACTCCGTAGACCTTTAAAGCACCCTCGAGGATAAAATTCATCATTTTTATTCAAATGATACCTCCATGACTGGGTGATATTTAGTTTTAACTCTCAAACTTGTAAAGTTACGAAGATTCTCGAATAATTCTTGCTAGCTTTCATAGTAACCGCTATTTCTTGATGCGATGCCGCCATGTCACCGTTTTTCTTTTACATAATTTGGTTGTGGTATCCTCGAACTGAGGACCGCTACCTGAACAGCCAAAATAAGTGCACCGAATTACGGACCGAACGAGATTTTAATGAGTAAGGAAATATTTAATAATTAAATATTATTTTAGATTTAGTTTATTTTGAGCTGTTTTGAAAGATAGTCAAAATGAGTGAAATTAAAATGATTTTAAGTGAAAAGGAAAACTCGTTACTTTTGTTGGATGATTATAAGTATCGTGAAAAAAAAGTGCTTGAAAGTGGTGAAAAGTTTTGGACGGTAAATAAATGTAACGAAAAATTGTTTACGCTAGGTTAGGTTAGGAATAAGGGAAAACAGTGATGCTATGAATTCTTTGACAAGAAAAGACATTATCTACGTAAGAAATAATATGCATTGCAAGAGACGCCAATCCAACCACGTTTACCAACCTGTATTTCCGATGCCAAAGTATAAATATTAAATGTAAATATGTGTACCTCTTATTTTTATAAATATTAAATGTGAATATTTGTAACGGTTTTGTATTTAAAATATTGTATCTTAAATAGGCAATAAATATCTACGATTATTGGGATTCGTACTTCTAATAATATTTTATACCTTCTTGAAGTCTTGGTCCT